>NW_027618583.1:0-67900 GCF_964187855.1 Myxine glutinosa | reverse complement strand
AAAGTGGTTTTTCCACACTAATACAAGTGCAAAAGTGGTTTCCTGCACCAACACAAGTGCGAAAAGTGATTTCCTGCACCAACACAAGTGCGAAAAGTGGTTTTTCAACACTAACACAAGTGCGAAAAGTGGTTTTTCAACACTATCACAAGTGCAAAAAGTGTTTTTTCCACACTAATACAAGTGCAAAAGTGGTTTCCTGCACCAACACAAGTGCGAAAACTGGTTTTTCAACACTAACACAAGTGCGAAAAGTGGTTTTTCAACACTAACACAAGCGCGAAAAGTGGTTTTTCAACACTATCTCAAGTGCAAAAAGTGTTTTTTCCACACTAATACAAGTGCAAAAGTGGTTTCCTGCACCAACACAAGTGCGAAAAGTGGTTTTTCAACACTAACACAAGTGCGAAAAGTGGTTTTTCAACACTAACACAAGTGTAAAAAGTGGTTTTTCCATACTAATAAAAGTGCAAAAGTGGTTTCCTGCACTAACACAAGTGCGAAAAGTGGTTTTTCAACACTAACACAAGTGCGAAAAGTTGTTTTTCAACACTAACACAAGTGCGAAAAGTGGTTTTTCCACACTAATACAAGTGCAAAAGTGGTTTCCTGCAGCAACACAAGTGCGAAAAGTGGTTTTTCAACACTAACACAAGTGCGAAAAGTGGTTTTTCAACACTATCACAAGTGCAATAAGGGTTTTTTCCACACTAATGCAAGTGCAAAAGTGGTTTCCTGCACCAACATAAGTGCGAAAAGTGGTTTCCTTCACCAACACAAGTGCGAAAAGTGGTTTTTCAACACTAACACAAGTGCGAAAAGTGGTTTTTCAACACTATCACAAGTGCAAAAAGTGTTTTTTCCACACTAATACAAGTGCAAAAGTGGTTTCCTTCACCAACACAAGTGCGAAAAGTGGTTTTTCAACACCAACACAAGTGCGAAAAGTGGTTTTTCAACACTAACACAAGTGCGAAAAGTGGTTTTTCCACACTAATACAAGTGCAAAAGTGGTTTACTGCACCAACACAAGTACAAAAAGTGGTTTTTCAACACTAACACAAGTGTGAAAAGTGGTTTTTCAACACTAACACAAGTGCGAAAAGTGGTTTTTCCACACTAATACAAGTGCAAAAGTGATTTCCTGCACCAACACAAGTGCGAAAAGTGGTTTTTCAACACTAACACAAGTGCAAAAAGTGGTTTTTCAACACTATCACAAGTGCAAAAAGTGTTTTTTTCCACACTAATACAAGTGCAAAAGTGGTTTCCTGCACCAACACAAGTGCGAAAACTGGTTTTTCAACACTAACACAAGTGCGAAAAGTGGTTTTCAACACTAACACAAGTGCGAAAAGTGGTTTTTCAACACTATCACAAGTGCAAAAAGTGTTTTTTCCACACTAATACAAGTGCAAAAGTGGTTTCCTGCACCAACACAAGTGCGAAAAGTGGTTTTTCAACACTAACACAAGTGCGAAAGTGGTTTTTCAACACTATCACAAGTGCAAAAAGTGTTTTTTCCACACTAATACAAGTGCAAAAGTGGTTTCCTGCACCAACACAAGTGCGAAAACTGGTTTTTCAACACTAACACAAGTGCGAAAAGTGGTTTTTCAACACTATCACAAGTGCAAAAAGTGTTTTTTCCACACTAACACAAGTGCAAAAGTGGTTTCCTGCACTAACACAAGTGCGAAAAGTGTTTTTCAACACTAACACAAGTGCGAAAAGTTGTTTTTCAACACTAACACAAGTGCAAAAAGTTGTTTTTCCTCACTAATACAAGTGCAAAAGTGGTTTCCTGCACCAACACAAGTGCGAAAAGTGTTTTTCAACACTAACACAAGTGCGAAAAGTGGTTTTTCAACACTATCACAAGTGCAAAAAGTGTTTTTTCCACACTAATACAAGTGCAAAAGTGGTTTCCTGCACCAACACAAGTGCGAAAAGTGGTTTTCAACACTAACACAAGTGCGAAAAGTGGTTTTTCAACACTAACACAAGTGCGAAAAGTGGTTTTTCAACACTATCACAAGTGCAAAAAGTGTTTTTTCCACACTAATACAAGTGCAAAAGTGGTTTCCTGCACCAACACAAGTGCGAAAAGTGGTTTTTCAACACTAACACAAGTGTGAAAAGTGGTTTTTCAACACTATCACAAGTGCAAAAGTGTTTTTTTCCACACTAATACAAGTGCAAAAGTGGTTTCCTGCACCAACATAAGTGCGAAAAGTGGTTTTTCAACACTAACTCAAGTGCGAAAAGTGGTTTTTCAACACTAACACAAGTGCGAAAAGTGGTTTTTCAACACTATCACAAGTGCAAAAAGTGTTTTTTCCACACTAATACAAGTGCAAAAGTGGTTTCCTTCACCAACACAAGTGCGAAAAGTGGTTTTTCAACACCAACACAAGTGCAAAAAGTGGTTTTTCAACACTAACACAAGTGCGAAAAGTGGTTTTTCCACACTAATACAAGTGCAAAAGTGGTTTACTGCACCAACACAAGTGCGAAAAGTGGTTTTTCAACACTAACACAAGTGCGAAAAGTGGTTTTTCAACACTAACACAAGTGCGAAAAGTGGTTTTTCCACACTAATACAAGTGCCAAAGTGATTTCCTGCACCAACACAAGTGCGAAAAGTGGTTTTTCAACACTAACACAAGTGCGAAAAGTGGTTTTTCAACACTATCACAAGTGCAAAAAGTGTTTTTTCCACACTAATACAAGTGCAAAAGTGGTTTCCTGCACCAACACAAGTGCGAAAACTGGTTTTTCAACACTAACACAAGTGCGAAAAGTGGTTTTTCAACACTAACACAAGTGCGAAAAGTGGTTTTTCAACACTATCACAAGTGCAAAAAGTGTTTTTTCCACACTAATACAAGTGCAAAAGTGGTTTCCTGCACCAACACAAGTGCGAAAAGTGGTTTTTCAACACTAACACAAGTGCGAAAAGTGGTTTTTCAACACTAACACAAGTGTGAAAAGTGGTTTTTCCATACTAATACAAGTGCAAAAGTGGTTTCCTGCACTAACACAAGTGCGAAAAGTGGTTTTTCAACACTAACACAAGTGTGAAAAGTGGTTTTTCCATACTAATACAAGTGCAAAAGTGGTTTCCTGCACTAATACAAGTGCAAAAGTGGTTTCCTGCACCAACACAAGTGCGAAAAGTGGTTTTTCAACACTATCACAAGTGCAAAAAGGTTTTTTTTCCACACTAATACAAGTGCAAAAGTGGTTTCCTGCACCAACACAAGTGCGAAAAGTGGTTTTTCAACACTAACACAAGTGCGAAAAGTGTTTTTTCAACACTAACACAAGTGCGAAAAGTGGTTTTTCCACACTAATACAAGTGCAAAAGTGGTTTCCTGCACCAACACAAGTGCGAAAAGTGGTTTTTCAACACTAACACAAGTGCGAAAAGTGGTTTTTCCACACTAACACAAGTGCGAAAAGTGGTTTTTCAACACTATCACAAGTGCAAAAAGTGTTTTTTCCACACTAATACAAGTGCAAAAGTGGTTTCCTGCACCAACACAAGTGCGAAAAGTGGTTTTTCAACATTAACACAAGTGCGAAAAGTGGTTTTTCAACACTATCACAAGTGCAAAAAGTGTTTTTTCCACACTAATACAAGTGCAAAAGTGGTTTCCTGCAACAACACAAGTGCGAAAAGTGGTTTTTCAACACTAACACAAGTGCGAAAAGTGGTTTTTCAACACTAACACAAGTGCGAAAAGTGGTTTTTCAACACTAACACAAGTGCGAAAAGTGGTTTTTCAACACTATCACAAGTGCAAAAAGTGTTTTTTCCACACTAATACAAGTGCAAAAGTGGTTTCCTGCACCAACACAAGTGCGAAAAGTGGTTTTTCAACACTAACACAAGTGCGAAAAGTGGTTTTTCAACACTAACACAAGTGCGAAAAGTGGTTTTTCCACACTAATACAAGTGCAAAAGTGGTTTCCTGCACCAACACTAGTGCGAAAAGTGGTTTTTCAACACTAATACAAGTGCGAAAAGTGGTTTTTCAACACTTACACAAGTGCGAAAAGTGGTTTTTCAACACTAACACAAGTGCGAAAAGTGGTTTTTCAACACTAACACAAGTGCGAAAAGTGGTTTTTCCACACTAATACAAGTGCAAAAGTGGTTTCCTGCACCAACACAAGTGCGAAAAGTCGTTTTTCAACACTAACACAAGTGCGAAAAGTGGTTTTTCAACACTAACACAAGTGCGAAAAGTGGTTTTTCCACACTAATACAAGTGCAAAAGTGGTTTCCTGCACCAACATAAGTGCGAAAAGTGGTTTTTCAACACCAACACATGTGCGAAAAGTGGTTTTTCAACACTAACACAAGTGCGAAAAGTGGTTTTTCAACACTATCACAAGTGCAAAAAGTGTTTTTTCCACACTAATACAAGTGCAAAAGTGGTTTCCTGCACCAACACAAGTGCGAAAAGTGTTTTTTCAACACCAACACAAGTGCGAAAAGTGGTTTTTCAACATCAACACAAGTGCGAAAAGTGGTTTTTCAACACTAACACAAGTGCGAAAAGTGGTTTTTCCACACTAATACAAGTGCAAAAGTGGTTTACTGCACCAACACAAGTGCGAAAAGTGGTTTTTCAACACTAACACAAGTGCGAAAAGTGGTTTTTCAACACTAACACAAGTGCGAAAAGTGGTTTTTCCAAACTAATACAAGTGCAAAAGTGATTTCCTGCACCAACACAAGTGCGAAAAGTGGTTTTTCAACACTAACACAAGTGCGAAAAGTGGTTTTTCAACAATATCACAAGTGCAAAAAGTGTTTTTTCCACACTAATACAAGTGCAAAAGTGGTTTCCTGCACCAACACAAGTGCGAAAATGGTTTTTCAACACTAATACAAGTGCGAAAAATGGTTTTTCAACACTAACACAAGTGCGAAAAGTGGTTTTTCAACACTATCACAAGTGCAAAAAGTGTTTTTTCCACACTAATACAAGTGCAAAAGTGGTTTCCTGCACCAACACAAGTGCGAAAAGTGGTTTTTCAACACTAACACAATTGCGAAAAGTGGTTTTTCCACACTAATACAAGTGCAAAAGTGGTTTCCTGCACCAACATAAGTGCGAAAAGTGGTTTTTCAACACTAACACAAGTGCAAAAAGTGGTTTTTCAACACTAACACAAGTGCGAAAAGTGGTTTTTCAACACTATCACAAGTGCAAAAAGTGTTTTTTCCACACTAATACAAGTGCAAAAGTGGTTTCCTTCACCAACACAAGTGCGAAAAGTGGTTTTTCAACACCAACACAAGTGCAAAAAGTGGTTTTTCAACACTAACACAAGTGCGAAAAGTGGTTTTTCAACACCATCACAAGTGCAAAAAGTGTTTTTTCCACACTAATACAAGTGCAAAAGTGGTTTCCTGCACCAACACAAGTGCGAAAAGTGTTTTTTCAACACTAACACAAGTGCGAAAAGTGGTTTTTCAACACTAACACAAGTGCGAAAAGTGGTTTTTCCACACTAATACAAGTGCAAAAGTGGTTTACTGCACCAACACAAGTACAAAAAGTGGTTTTTCCACACTAATACAAGTGCAAAAGTGGTTTCCTGCACCAACACAAGTGCGAAAACTGGTTTTTCAACACTAACACAAGTGCGAAAAGTGGTTTTTCAACACTAACACAAGTGCGAAAAGTGGTTTTTCAACACTATCACAAGTGCAAAAAGTGTTTTTTCCACACTAATACAAGTGCAAAAGTGGTTTCCTGCACCAACACAAGTGCGAAAAGTGGTTTTTCAACACTAACACAAGTGCGAAAAGTGGTTTTTCAACACTATCACAAGTGCAAAAAGTGTTTTTTCCACACTAATACAAGTGCAAAAGTGGTTTCCTGCACCAACACAAGTGCGAAAACTGGTTTTTCAACACTAACACAAGTGCGAAAAGTGGTTTTTCAACACTATCACAAGTGCAAAAAGTGTTTTTTCCACACTAACACAAGTGCAAAAGTGGTTTCCTGCACTAACACAAGTGCGAAAAGTGGTTTTTCAACACTAACACAAGTGCGAAAAGTTGTTTTTCAACACTAACACAAGTGCAAAAAGTTGTTTTTCCTCACTAATACAAGTGCAAAAGTGGTTTCCTGCACCAACACAAGTGCGAAAAGTGGTTTTTCAACACTAACACAAGTGCGAAAAGTGGTTTTTCAACACTATCACAAGTGCAAAAAGTGTTTTTTCCACACTAATACAAGTGCAAAAGTGGTTTCCTGCACCAACACAAGTGCGAAAAGTGGTTTTTCAACACTAACACAAGTGCGAAAAGTGGTTTTTCAACACTAACACAAGTGCGAAAAGTGGTTTTTCAACACTATCACAAGTGCAAAAAGTGTTTTTTCCACACTAATACAAGTGCAAAAGTGGTTTCCTGCACCAACACAAGTGCGAAAAGTGGTTTTTCAACACTAACACAAGTGTGAAAAGTGGTTTTTCAACACTATCACAAGTGCAAAAAGTGTTTTTTCCACACTAATACAAGTGCAAAAGTGGTTTCCTGCACCAACATAAGTGCGAAAAGTGGTTTTTCAACACTAACACAAGTGCGAAAAGTGGTTTTTCAACACTAACACAAGTGCGAAAAGTGGTTTTTCAACACTATCACAAGTGCAAAAAGTGTTTTTTCCACACTAATACAAGTGCAAAAGTGGTTTCCTTCACCAACACAAGTGCGAAAAGTGGTTTTTCAACACCAACACAAGTGCAAAAAGTGGTTTTTCAACACTAACACAAGTGCGAAAAGTGGTTTTTCCACACTAATACAAGTGCAAAAGTGGTTTACTGCACCAACACAAGTGCGAAAAGTGGTTTTTCAACACTAACACAAGTGCGAAAAGTGGTTTTTCAACACTAACACAAGTGCGAAAAGTGGTTTTTCCACACTAATACAAGTGCCAAAGTGATTTCCTGCACCAACACAAGTGCGAAAAGTGGTTTTTCAACACTAACACAAGTGCGAAAAGTGGTTTTTCAACACTATCACAAGTGCAAAAAGTGTTTTTTCCACACTAATACAAGTGCAAAAGTGGTTTCCTGCACCAACACAAGTGCGAAAACTGGTTTTTCAACACTAACACAAGTGCGAAAAGTGGTTTTTCAACACTAACACAAGTGCGAAAAGTGGTTTTTCAACACTATCACAAGTGCAAAAAGTGTTTTTTCCACACTAATACAAGTGCAAAAGTGGTTTCCTGCACCAACACAAGTGCGAAAAGTGGTTTTTCAACACTAACACAAGTGCGAAAAGTGGTTTTTCAACACTAACACAAGTGTGAAAAGTGGTTTTTCCATACTAATACAAGTGCAAAAGTGGTTTCCTGCACTAACACAAGTGCGAAAAGTGGTTTTTCAACACTAACACAAGTGTGAAAAGTGGTTTTTCCATACTAATACAAGTGCAAAAGTGGTTTCCTGCACTAATACAAGTGCAAAAGTGGTTTCCTGCACCAACACAAGTGCGAAAAGTGGTTTTTCAACACTATCACAAGTGCAAAAAGGTTTTTTTTCCACACTAATACAAGTGCAAAAGTGGTTTCCTGCACCAACACAAGTGCGAAAAGTGGTTTTTCAACACTAACACAAGTGCGAAAAGTGTTTTTTCAACACTAACACAAGTGCGAAAAGTGGTTTTTCCACACTAATACAAGTGCAAAAGTGGTTTCCTGCACCAACACAAGTGCGAAAAGTGGTTTTTCAACACTAACACAAGTGCGAAAAGTGGTTTTTCCACACTAACACAAGTGCGAAAAGTGGTTTTTCAACACTATCACAAGTGCAAAAAGTGTTTTTTCCACACTAATACAAGTGCAAAAGTGGTTTCCTGCACCAACACAAGTGCGAAAAGTGGTTTTTCAACATTAACACAAGTGCGAAAAGTGGTTTTTCAACACTATCACAAGTGCAAAAAGTGTTTTTTCCACACTAATACAAGTGCAAAAGTGGTTTCCTGCAACAACACAAGTGCGAAAAGTGGTTTTTCAACACTAACACAAGTGCGAAAAGTGGTTTTTCAACACTAACACAAGTGCGAAAAGTGGTTTTTCAACACTATCACAAGTGCAAAAAGTGTTTTTTCCACACTAATACAAGTGCAAAAGTGGTTTCCTGCACCAACACAAGTGCGAAAAGTGGTTTTTCAACACTAACACAAGTGCGAAAAGTGGTTTTTCAACACTATCACAAGTGCAAAAAGTGTTTTTTCCACACTAATACAAGTGCAAAAGTGGTTTCCTGCACCAACACAAGTGCGAAAACTGGTTTTTCAACACTAACACAAGTGCGAAAAGTGGTTTTTCAACACTATCACAAGTGCAAAAAGTGTTTTTTCCACACTAACACAAGTGCAAAAGTGGTTTCCTGCACTAACACAAGTGCGAAAAGTGGTTTTTCAACACTAACACAAGTGCGAAAAGTTGTTTTTCAACACTAACACAAGTGCAAAAAGTTGTTTTTCCTCACTAATACAAGTGCAAAAGTGGTTTCCTGCACCAACACAAGTGCGAAAAGTGGTTTTTCAACACTAACACAAGTGCGAAAAGTGGTTTTTCAACACTATCACAAGTGCAAAAAGTGTTTTTTCCACACTAATACAAGTGCAAAAGTGGTTTCCTGCACCAACACAAGTGCGAAAAGTGGTTTTTCAACACTAACACAAGTGCGAAAAGTGGTTTTTCAACACTAACACAAGTGCGAAAAGTGGTTTTTCAACACTATCACAAGTGCAAAAAGTGTTTTTTCCACACTAATACAAGTGCAAAAGTGGTTTCCTGCACCAACACAAGTGCGAAAAGTGGTTTTTCAACACTAACACAAGTGTGAAAAGTGGTTTTTCAACACTATCACAAGTGCAAAAAGTGTTTTTTCCACACTAATACAAGTGCAAAAGTGGTTTCCTGCACCAACATAAGTGCGAAAAGTGGTTTTTCAACACTAACACAAGTGCGAAAAGTGGTTTTTCAACACTAACACAAGTGCGAAAAGTGGTTTTTCAACACTATCACAAGTGCAAAAAGTGTTTTTTCCACACTAATACAAGTGCAAAAGTGGTTTCCTTCACCAACACAAGTGCGAAAAGTGGTTTTTCAACACCAACACAAGTGCAAAAAGTGGTTTTTCAACACTAACACAAGTGCGAAAAGTGGTTTTTCCACACTAATACAAGTGCAAAAGTGGTTTACTGCACCAACACAAGTGCGAAAAGTGGTTTTTCAACACTAACACAAGTGCGAAAAGTGGTTTTTCAACACTAACACAAGTGCGAAAAGTGGTTTTTCCACACTAATACAAGTGCCAAAGTGATTTCCTGCACCAACACAAGTGCGAAAAGTGGTTTTTCAACACTAACACAAGTGCGAAAAGTGGTTTTTCAACACTATCACAAGTGCAAAAAGTGTTTTTTCCACACTAATACAAGTGCAAAAGTGGTTTCCTGCACCAACACAAGTGCGAAAACTGGTTTTTCAACACTAACACAAGTGCGAAAAGTGGTTTTTCAACACTAACACAAGTGCGAAAAGTGGTTTTTCAACACTATCACAAGTGCAAAAAGTGTTTTTTCCACACTAATACAAGTGCAAAAGTGGTTTCCTGCACCAACACAAGTGCGAAAAGTGGTTTTTCAACACTAACACAAGTGCGAAAAGTGGTTTTTCAACACTAACACAAGTGTGAAAAGTGGTTTTTCCATACTAATACAAGTGCAAAAGTGGTTTCCTGCACTAACACAAGTGCGAAAAGTGGTTTTTCAACACTAACACAAGTGTGAAAAGTGGTTTTTCCATACTAATACAAGTGCAAAAGTGGTTTCCTGCACTAATACAAGTGCAAAAGTGGTTTCCTGCACCAACACAAGTGCGAAAAGTGGTTTTTCAACACTATCACAAGTGCAAAAAGGTTTTTTTTCCACACTAATACAAGTGCAAAAGTGGTTTCCTGCACCAACACAAGTGCGAAAAGTGGTTTTTCAACACTAACACAAGTGCGAAAAGTGTTTTTTCAACACTAACACAAGTGCGAAAAGTGGTTTTTCCACACTAATACAAGTGCAAAAGTGGTTTCCTGCACCAACACAAGTGCGAAAAGTGGTTTTTCAACACTAACACAAGTGCGAAAAGTGGTTTTTCCACACTAACACAAGTGCGAAAAGTGGTTTTTCAACACTATCACAAGTGCAAAAAGTGTTTTTTCCACACTAATACAAGTGCAAAAGTGGTTTCCTGCACCAACACAAGTGCGAAAAGTGGTTTTTCAACATTAACACAAGTGCGAAAAGTGGTTTTTCAACACTATCACAAGTGCAAAAAGTGTTTTTTCCACACTAATACAAGTGCAAAAGTGGTTTCCTGCAACAACACAAGTGCGAAAAGTGGTTTTTCAACACTAACACAAGTGCGAAAAGTGGTTTTTCAACACTAACACAAGTGCGAAAAGTGGTTTTTCAACACTAACACAAGTGCGAAAAGTGGTTTTTCAACACTATCACAAGTGCAAAAAGTGTTTTTTCCACACTAATACAAGTGCAAAAGTGGTTTCCTGCACCAACACAAGTGCGAAAAGTGGTTTTTCAACACTAACACAAGTGCGAAAAGTGGTTTTTCAACACTAACACAAGTGCGAAAAGTGGTTTTTCCACACTAATACAAGTGCAAAAGTGGTTTCCTGCACCAACACTAGTGCGAAAAGTGGTTTTTCAACACTAATACAAGTGCGAAAAGTGGTTTTTCAACACTTACACAAGTGCGAAAAGTGGTTTTTCAACACTAACACAAGTGCGAAAAGTGGTTTTTCAACACTAACACAAGTGCGAAAAGTGGTTTTTCCACACTAATACAAGTGCAAAAGTGGTTTCCTGCACCAACACAAGTGCGAAAAGTCGTTTTTCAACACTAACACAAGTGCGAAAAGTGGTTTTTCAACACTAACACAAGTGCGAAAAGTGGTTTTTCCACACTAATACAAGTGCAAAAGTGGTTTCCTGCACCAACATAAGTGCGAAAAGTGGTTTTTCAACACCAACACATGTGCGAAAAGTGGTTTTTCAACACTAACACAAGTGCGAAAAGTGGTTTTTCAACACTATCACAAGTGCAAAAAGTGTTTTTTCCACACTAATACAAGTGCAAAAGTGGTTTCCTGCACCAACACAAGTGCGAAAAGTGTTTTTTCAACACCAACACAAGTGCGAAAAGTGGTTTTTCAACATCAACACAAGTGCGAAAAGTGGTTTTTCAACACTAACACAAGTGCGAAAAGTGGTTTTTCCACACTAATACAAGTGCAAAAGTGGTTTACTGCACCAACACAAGTGCGAAAAGTGGTTTTTCAACACTAACACAAGTGCGAAAAGTGGTTTTTCAACACTAACACAAGTGCGAAAAGTGGTTTTTCCAAACTAATACAAGTGCAAAAGTGATTTCCTGCACCAACACAAGTGCGAAAAGTGGTTTTTCAACACTAACACAAGTGCGAAAAGTGGTTTTTCAACAATATCACAAGTGCAAAAAGTGTTTTTTCCACACTAATACAAGTGCAAAAGTGGTTTCCTGCACCAACACAAGTGCGAAAATGGTTTTTCAACACTAACACAAGTGCGAAAAATGGTTTTTCAACACTAACACAAGTGCGAAAAGTGGTTTTTCAACACTATCACAAGTGCAAAAAGTGTTTTTTCCACACTAATACAAGTGCAAAAGTGGTTTCCTGCACCAACACAAGTGCGAAAAGTGGTTTTTCAACACTAACACAATTGCGAAAAGTGGTTTTTCCACACTAATACAAGTGCAAAAGTGGTTTCCTGCACCAACATAAGTGCGAAAAGTGGTTTTTCAACACTAACACAAGTGCAAAAAGTGGTTTTTCAACACTAACACAAGTGCGAAAAGTGGTTTTTCAACACTATCACAAGTGCAAAAAGTGTTTTTTCCACACTAATACAAGTGCAAAAGTGGTTTCCTTCACCAACACAAGTGCGAAAAGTGGTTTTTCAACACCAACACAAGTGCAAAAAGTGGTTTTTCAACACTAACACAAGTGCGAAAAGTAGTTTTTCCACACTAATACAAGTGCAAAAGTGGTTTACTGCACCAACACAAGTGCGAAAAGTGGTTTTTCAACACTAACACAAGTGCGAAAAGTGGTTTTTCAACACTAACACAAGTGTGAAAAGTGGTTTTTCCACACTAATACAAGTGCCAAAGTGATTTCCTGCACCAACACAAGTGCGAAAAGTGGTTTTTCAACACTAACACAAGTGCGAAAAGTGGTTTTTCAACACTATCACAAGTGCAAAAAGTGTTTTTTCCACACTAATACAAGTGCAAAAGTGGTTTCCTGCACCAACACAAGTGCGAAAACTGGTTTTTCAACACTAACACAAGTGCGAAAAGTGGTTTTTCAACACTAACACAAGTGCGAAAAGTGGTTTTTCAACACTATCACAAGTGCAAAAAGTGTTTTTTCCACACTAATACAAGTGCAAAAGTGGTTTCCTGCACCAACACAAGTGCGAAAAGTGGTTTTTCAACACTAACACAAGTGCGAAAAGTGGTTTTTCAACACTAACACAAGTGTGAAAAGTGGTTTTTCCATACTAATACAAGTGCAAAAGTGGTTTCCTGCACTAACACAAGTGCGAAAAGTGGTTTTTCAACACTAACACAAGTGCGAAAAGTTGTTTTTCAACACTAACACAAGTGCGAAAAGTGGTTTTTCCACACTAATACAAGTGCAAAAGTGGTTTCCTGCACCAACACAAGTGCGAAAAGTGGTTTTTCAACACTAACACAAGTGCGAAAAGTGGTTTTTCAACACTATCACAAGTGCAAAAAGGTTTTTTTTCCACACTAATACAAGTGCAAAAGTGGTTTCCTGCACCAACACAAGTGCGAAAAGTGGTTTTTCAACACTAACACAAGTGCGAAAAGTGTTTTTTCAACACTAACACAAGTGCGAAAAGTGGTTTTTCCACACTAATACAAGTGCAAAAGTGGTTTCCTGCACCAACACAAGTGCGAAAAGTGGTTTTTCAACACTAACACAAGTGCGAAAAGTGGTTTTTCAACACTAACACAAGTGCGAAAAGTGGTTTTTCAACACTATCACAAGTGCAAAAAGTGTTTTTTCCACACTAATACAAGTGCAAAAGTGGTTTCCTTCACCAACACAAGTGCGAAAAGTGGTTTTTCAACACCAACACAAGTGCAAAAAGTGGTTTTTCAACACTAACACAAGTGCGAAAAGTGGTTTTTCCACACTAATACAAGTGCAAAAGTGGTTTACTGCACCAACACAAGTGCGAAAAGTGGTTTTTCAACACTAACACAAGTGCGAAAAGTGGTTTTTCAACACTAACACAAGTGCGAAAAGTGGTTTTTCCACACTAATACAAGTGCCAAAGTGATTTCCTGCACCAACACAAGTGCGAAAAGTGGTTTTTCAACACTAACACAAGTGCGAAAAGTGGTTTTTCAACACTATCACAAGTGCAAAAAGTGTTTTTTCCACACTAATACAAGTGCAAAAGTGGTTTCCTGCACCAACACAAGTGCGAAAACTGGTTTTTCAACACTAACACAAGTGCGAAAAGTGGTTTTTCAACACTAACACAAGTGCGAAAAGTGGTTTTTCAACACTATCACAAGTGCAAAAAGTGTTTTTTCCACACTAATACAAGTGCAAAAGTGGTTTCCTGCACCAACACAAGTGCGAAAAGTGGTTTTTCAACACTAACACAAGTGCGAAAAGTGGTTTTTCAACACTAACACAAGTGTGAAAAGTGGTTTTTCCATACTAATACAAGTGCAAAAGTGGTTTCCTGCACTAACACAAGTGCGAAAAGTGGTTTTTCAACACTATCACAAGTGCAAAAAGTGTTTTTTCCACACTAATACAAGTGCAAAAGTGGTTTCCTGCACCAACACAAGTGCGAAAAGTGGTTTTTCAACACTAACACAAGTGCGAAAAGTGGTTTTTCAACACTATCACAAGTGCAAAAAGTGTTTTTTCCACACTAATACAAGTGCAAAAGTGGTTTCCTGCACCAACACAAGTGCGAAAACTGGTTTTTCAACACTAACACAAGTGCGAAAAGTGGTTTTTCAACACTATCACAAGTGCAAAAAGTGTTTTTTCCACACTAACACAAGTGCAAAAGTGGTTTCCTGCACTAACACAAGTGCGAAAAGTGGTTTTTCAACACTAACACAAGTGCGAAAAGTTGTTTTTCAACACTAACACAAGTGCAAAAAGTTGTTTTTCCTCACTAATACAAGTGCAAAAGTGGTTTCCTGCACCAACACAAGTGCGAAAAGTGGTTTTTCAACACTAACACAAGTGCGAAAAGTGGTTTTTCAACACTATCACAAGTGCAAAAAGTGTTTTTTCCACACTAATACAAGTGCAAAAGTGGTTTCCTGCACCAACACAAGTGCGAAAAGTGGTTTTTCAACACTAACACAAGTGCGAAAAGTGGTTTTTCAACACTAACACAAGTGCGAAAAGTGGTTTTTCAACACTATCACAAGTGCAAAAAGTGTTTTTTCCACACTAATACAAGTGCAAAAGTGGTTTCCTGCACCAACACAAGTGCGAAAAGTGGTTTTTCAACACTAACACAAGTGTGAAAAGTGGTTTTTCAACACTATCACAAGTGCAAAAAGTGTTTTTTCCACACTAATACAAGTGCAAAAGTGGTTTCCTGCACCAACATAAGTGCGAAAAGTGGTTTTTCAACACTAACACAAGTGCGAAAAGTGGTTTTTCAACACTAACACAAGTGCGAAAAGTGGTTTTTCAACACTATCACAAGTGCAAAAAGTGTTTTTTCCACACTAATACAAGTGCAAAGAGTGGTTTCCTTCACCAACACAAGTGCGAAAAGTGGTTTTTCAACACCAACACAAGTGCAAAAAGTGGTTTTTCAACACTAACACAAGTGCGAAAAGTGGTTTTTCCACACTAATACAAGTGCAAAAGTGGTTTACTGCACCAACACAAGTGCGAAAAGTGGTTTTTCAACACTAACACAAGTGCGAAAAGTGGTTTTTCAACACTAACACAAGTGCGAAAAGTGGTTTTTCCACACTAATACAAGTGCCAAAGTGATTTCCTGCACCAACACAAGTGCGAAAAGTGGTTTTTCAACACTAACACAAGTGCGAAAAGTGGTTTTTCAACACTATCACAAGTGCAAAAAGTGTTTTTTCCACACTAATACAAGTGCAAAAGTGGTTTCCTGCACCAACACAAGTGCGAAAACTGGTTTTTCAACACTAACACAAGTGCGAAAAGTGGTTTTTCAACACTAACACAAGTGCGAAAAGTGGTTTTTCAACACTATCACAAGTGCAAAAAGTGTTTTTTCCACACTAATACAAGTGCAAAAGTGGTTTCCTGCACCAACACAAGTGCGAAAAGTGGTTTTTCAACACTAACACAAGTGCGAAAAGTGGTTTTTCAACACTAACACAAGTGTGAAAAGTGGTTTTTCCATACTAATACAAGTGCAAAAGTGGTTTCCTGCACTAACACAAGTGCGAAAAGTGGTTTTTCAACACTAACACAAGTGTGAAAAGTGGTTTTTCCATACTAATACAAGTGCAAAAGTGGTTTCCTGCACTAATACAAGTGCAAAAGTGGTTTCCTGCACCAACACAAGTGCGAAAAGTGGTTTTTCAACACTATCACAAGTGCAAAAAGGTTTTTTTTCCACACTAATACAAGTGCAAAAGTGGTTTCCTGCACCAACACAAGTGCGAAAAGTGGTTTTTCAACACTAACACAAGTGCGAAAAGTGTTTTTTCAACACTAACACAAGTGCGAAAAGTGGTTTTTCCACACTAATACAAGTGCAAAAGTGGTTTCCTGCACCAACACAAGTGCGAAAAGTGGTTTTTCAACACTAACACAAGTGCGAAAAGTGGTTTTTCCACACTAACACAAGTGCGAAAAGTGGTTTTTCAACACTATCACAAGTGCAAAAAGTGTTTTTTCCACACTAATACAAGTGCAAAAGTGGTTTCCTGCACCAACACAAGTGCGAAAAGTGGTTTTTCAACATTAACACAAGTGCGAAAAGTGGTTTTCCAACACTATCACAAGTGCAAAAAGTGTTTTTTCCACACTAATACAAGTGCAAAAGTGGTTTCCTGCAACAACACAAGTGCGAAAAGTGGTTTTTCAACACTAACACAAGTGCGAAAAGTGGTTTTTCAACACTAACACAAGTGCGAAAAGTGGTTTTTCAACACTAACACAAGTGCGAAAAGTGGTTTTTCAACACTATCACAAGTGCAAAAAGTGTTTTTTCCACACTAATACAAGTGCAAAAGTGGTTTCCTGCACCAACACAAGTGCGAAAAGTGGTTTTTCAACACTAACACAAGTGCGAAAAGTGGTTTTTCAACACTAACACAAGTGCGAAAAGTGGTTTTTCCACACTAATACAAGTGCAAAAGTGGTTTCCTGCACCAACACTAGTGCGAAAAGTGGTTTTTCAACACTAATACAAGTGCGAAAAGTGGTTTTTCAACACTTACACAAGTGCGAAAAGTGGTTTTTCAACACTAACACAAGTGCGAAAAGTGGTTTTTCAACACTAACACAAGTGCGAAAAGTGGTTTTTCCACACTAATACAAGTGCAAAAGTGGTTTCCTGCACCAACACAAGTGCGAAAAGTCGTTTTTCAACACTAACACAAGTGCGAAAAGTGGTTTTTCAACACTAACACAAGTGCGAAAAGTGGTTTTTCCACACTAATACAAGTGCAAAAGTGGTTTCCTGCACCAACACAAGTGCGAAAAGTGGTTTTTCAACACTAACACAAGTGTGAAAAGTGGTTTTTCAACACTATCTCAAGTGCAAAAAGTGTTTTTTCCACACTAATACAAGTGCAAAAGTGGTTTCCTGCACCAACATAAGTGCGAAAAGTGGTTTTTCAACACCAACACATGTGCGAAAAGTGGTTTTTCAACACTAACACAAGTGCGAAAAGTGGTTTTTCAACACTATCACAAGTGCAAAAAGTGTTTTTTCCACACTAATACAAGTGCAAAAGTGGTTTCCTGCACCAACACAAGTGCGAAAAGTGTTTTTTCAACACCAACACAAGTGCGAAAAGTGGTTTTTCAACATCAACACAAGTGCGAAAAGTGGTTTTTCAACACTAACACAAGTGCGAAAAGTGGTTTTTCCACACTAATACAAGTGCAAAAGTGGTTTACTGCACCAACACAAGTGCGAAAAGTGGTTTTTCAACACTAACACAAGTGCGAAAAGTGGTTTTTCAACACTAACACAAGTGCGAAAAGTGGTTTTTCCAAACTAATACAAGTGCAAAAGTGATTTCCTGCACCAACACAAGTGCGAAAAGTGGTTTTTCAACACTAACACAAGTGCGAAAAGTGGTTTTTCAACAATATCACAAGTGCAAAAAGTGTTTTTTCCACACTAATACAAGTGCAAAAGTGGTTTCCTGCACCAACACAAGTGCGAAAATGGTTTTTCAACACTAACACAAGTGCGAAAAATGGTTTTTCAACACTAACACAAGTGCGAAAAGTGGTTTTTCAACACTATCACAAGTGCAAAAAGTGTTTTTTCCACACTAATACAAGTGCAAAAGTGGTTTCCTGCACCAACACAAGTGCGAAAAGTGGTTTTTCAACACTAACACAATTGCGAAAAGTGGTTTTTCCACACTAATACAAGTGCAAAAGTGGTTTCCTGCACCAACATAAGTGCGAAAAGTGGTTTTTCAACACTAACACAAGTGCAAAAAGTGGTTTTTCAACACTAACACAAGTGCGAAAAGTGGTTTTTCAACACTATCACAAGTGCAAAAAGTGTTTTTTCCACACTAATACAAGTGCAAAAGTGGTTTCCTTCACCAACACAAGTGCGAAAAGTGGTTTTTCAACACCAACACAAGTGCAAAAAGTGGTTTTTCAACACTAACACAAGTGCGAAAAGTAGTTTTTCCACACTAATACAAGTGCAAAAGTGGTTTACTGCACCAACACAAGTGCGAAAAGTGGTTTTTCAACACTAACACAAGTGCGAAAAGTGGTTTTTCAACACTAACACAAGTGTGAAAAGTGGTTTTTCCACACTAATACAAGTGCCAAAGTGATTTCCTGCACCAACACAAGTGCGAAAAGTGGTTTTTCAACACTAACACAAGTGCGAAAAGTGGTTTTTCAACACTATCACAAGTGCAAAAAGTGTTTTTTCCACACTAATACAAGTGCAAAAGTGGTTTCCTGCACCAACACAAGTGCGAAAACTGGTTTTTCAACACTAACACAAGTGCGAAAAGTGGTTTTTCAACACTAACACAAGTGCGAAAAGTGGTTTTTCAACACTATCACAAGTGCAAAAAGTGTTTTTTCCACACTAATACAAGTGCAAAAGTGGTTTCCTGCACCAACACAAGTGCGAAAAGTGGTTTTTCAACACTAACACAAGTGCGAAAAGTGGTTTTTCAACACTAACACAAGTGTGAAAAGTGGTTTTTCCATACTAATACAAGTGCAAAAGTGGTTTCCTGCACTAACACAAGTGCGAAAAGTGGTTTTTCAACACTAACACAAGTGCGAAAAGTTGTTTTTCAACACTAACACAAGTGCGAAAAGTGGTTTTTCCACACTAATACAAGTGCAAAAGTGGTTTCCTGCACCAACACAAGTGCGAAAAGTGGTTTTTCAACACTAACACAAGTGCGAAAAGTGGTTTTTCAACACTATCACAAGTGCAAAAAGGTTTTTTTTCCACACTAATACAAGTGCAAAAGTGGTTTCCTGCACCAACACAAGTGCGAAAAGTGGTTTTTCAACACTAACACAAGTGCGAAAAGTGTTTTTTCAACACTAACACAAGTGCGAAAAGTGGTTTTTCCACACTAATACAAGTGCAAAAGTGGTTTCCTGCACCAACACAAGTGCGAAAAGTGGTTTTTCAACACTAACACAAGTGCGAAAAGTGGTTTTTCAACACTAACACAAGTGCGAAAAGTGGTTTTTCAACACTATCACAAGTGCAAAAAGTGTTTTTTCCACACTAATACAAGTGCAAAAGTGGTTTCCTTCACCAACACAAGTGCGAAAAGTGGTTTTTCAACACCAACACAAGTGCAAAAAGTGGTTTTTCAACACTAACACAAGTGCGAAAAGTGGTTTTTCCACACTAATACAAGTGCAAAAGTGGTTTACTGCACCAACACAAGTGCGAAAAGTGGTTTTTCAACACTAACACAAGTGCGAAAAGTGGTTTTTCAACACTAACACAAGTGCGAAAAGTGGTTTTTCCACACTAATACAAGTGCCAAAGTGATTTCCTGCACCAACACAAGTGCGAAAAGTGGTTTTTCAACACTAACACAAGTGCGAAAAGTGGTTTTTCAACACTATCACAAGTGCAAAAAGTGTTTTTTCCACACTAATACAAGTGCAAAAGTGGTTTCCTGCACCAACACAAGTGCGAAAACTGGTTTTTCAACACTAACACAAGTGCGAAAAGTGGTTTTTCAACACTAACACAAGTGCGAAAAGTGGTTTTTCAACACTATCACAAGTGCAAAAAGTGTTTTTTCCACACTAATACAAGTGCAAAAGTGGTTTCCTGCACCAACACAAGTGCGAAAAGTGGTTTTTCAACACTAACACAAGTGCGAAAAGTGGTTTTTCAACACTAACACAAGTGTGAAAAGTGGTTTTTCCATACTAATACAAGTGCAAAAGTGGTTTCCTGCACTAACACAAGTGCGAAAAGTGGTTTTTCAACACTAACACAAGTGTGAAAAGTGGTTTTTCCATACTAATACAAGTGCAAAAGTGGTTTCCTGCACTAATACAAGTGCAAAAGTGGTTTCCTGCACCAACACAAGTGCGAAAAGTGGTTTTTCAACACTATCACAAGTGCAAAAAGGTTTTTTTTCCACACTAATACAAGTGCAAAAGTGGTTTCCTGCACCAACACAAGTGCGAAAAGTGGTTTTTCAACACTAACACAAGTGCGAAAAGTGTTTTTTCAACACTAACACAAGTGCGAAAAGTGGTTTTTCCACACTAATACAAGTGCAAAAGTGGTTTCCTGCACCAACACAAGTGCGAAAAGTGGTTTTTCAACACTAACACAAGTGCGAAAAGTGGTTTTTCCACACTAACACAAGTGCGAAAAGTGGTTTTTCAACACTATCACAAGTGCAAAAAGTGTTTTTTCCACACTAATACAAGTGCAAAAGTGGTTTCCTGCACCAACACAAGTGCGAAAAGTGGTTTTTCAACATTAACACAAGTGCGAAAAGTGGTTTTTCAACACTATCACAAGTGCAAAAAGTGTTTTTTCCACACTAATACAAGTGCAAAAGTGGTTTCCTGCAACAACACAAGTGCGAAAAGTGGTTTTTCAACACTAACACAAGTGCGAAAAGTGGTTTTTCAACACTAACACAAGTGCGAAAAGTGGTTTTTCAACACTAACACAAGTGCGAAAAGTGGTTTTTCAACACTATCACAAGTGCAAAAAGTGTTTTTTCCACACTAATACAAGTGCAAAAGTGGTTTCCTGCACCAACACAAGTGCGAAAAGTGGTTTTTCAACACTAACACAAGTGCGAAAAGTGGTTTTTCAACACTAACACAAGTGCGAAAAGTGGTTTTTCCACACTAATACAAGTGCAAAAGTGGTTTCCTGCACCAACACTAGTGCGAAAAGTGGTTTTTCAACACTAATACAAGTGCGAAAAGTGGTTTTTCAACACTTACACAAGTGCGAAAAGTGGTTTTTCAACACTAACACAAGTGCGAAAAGTGGTTTTTCAACACTAACACAAGTGCGAAAAGTGGTTTTTCCACACTAATACAAGTGCAAAAGTGGTTTCCTGCACCAACACAAGTGCGAAAAGTCGTTTTTCAACACTAACACAAGTGCGAAAAGTGGTTTTTCAACACTAACACAAGTGCGAAAAGTGGTTTTTCCACACTAATACAAGTGCAAAAGTGGTTTCCTGCACCAACACAAGTGCGAAAAGTGGTTTTTCAACACTAACACAAGTGTGAAAAGTGGTTTTTCAACACTATCTCAAGTGCAAAAAGTGTTTTTTCCACACTAATACAAGTGCAAAAGTGGTTTCCTGCACCAACATAAGTGCGAAAAGTGGTTTTTCAACACCAACACATGTGCGAAAAGTGGTTTTTCAACACTAACACAAGTGCGAAAAGTGGTTTTTCAACACTATCACAAGTGCAAAAAGTGTTTTTTCCACACTAATACAAGTGCAAAAGTGGTTTCCTGCACCAACACAAGTGCGAAAAGTGTTTTTTCAACACCAACACAAGTGCGAAAAGTGGTTTTTCAACATCAACACAAGTGCGAAAAGTGGTTTTTCAACACTAACACAAGTGCGAAAAGTGGTTTTTCCACACTAATACAAGTGCAAAAGTGGTTTACTGCACCAACACAAGTGCGAAAAGTGGTTTTTCAACACTAACACAAGTGCGAAAAGTGGTTTTTCAACACTAACACAAGTGCGAAAAGTGGTTTTTCCAAACTAATACAAGTGCAAAAGTGATTTCCTGCACCAACACAAGTGCGAAAAGTGGTTTTTCAACAATATCACAAGTGCAAAAAGTGTTTTTTCCACACTAATACAAGTGCAAAAGTGGTTTCCTGCACCAACACAAGTGCGAAAATGGTTTTTCAACACTAACACAAGTGCGAAAAATGGTTTTTCAACACTAACACAAGTGCGAAAAGTGGTTTTTCAACACTATCACAAGTGCAAAAAGTGTTTTTTCCACACTAATACAAGTGCAAAAGTGGTTTCCTGCACCAACACAAGTGCGAAAAGTGGTTTTTCAACACTAACACAATTGCGAAAAGTGGTTTTTCCACACTAATACAAGTGCAAAAGTGGTTTCCTGCACCAACATAAGTGCGAAAAGTGGTTTTTCAACACTAACACAAGTGCAAAAAGTGGTTTTTCAACACTAACACAAGTGCGAAAAGTGGTTTTTCAACACTATCACAAGTGCAAAAAGTGTTTTTTCCACACTAATACAAGTGCAAAAGTGGTTTCCTTCACCAACACAAGTGCGAAAAGTGGTTTTTCAACACCAACACAAGTGCAAAAAGTGGTTTTTCAACACTAACACAAGTGCGAAAAGTAGTTTTTCCACACTAATACAAGTGCAAAAGTGGTTTACTGCACCAACACAAGTGCGAAAAGTGGTTTTTCAACACTAACACAAGTGCGAAAAGTGGTTTTTCAACACTAACACAAGTGCGAAAAGTGGTTTTTCCACACTAATACAAGTGCCAAAGTGATTTCCTGCACCAACACAAGTGCGAAAAGTGGTTTTTCAACACTAACACAAGTGCGAAAAGTGGTTTTTCAACACTATCACAAGTGCAAAAAGTGTTTTTTCCACACTAATACAAGTGCAAAAGTGGTTTCCTGCACCAACACAAGTGCGAAAACTGGTTTTTCAACACTAACACAAGTGCGAAAAGTGGTTTTTCAACACTAACACAAGTGCGAAAAGTGGTTTTTCAACACTATCACAAGTGCAAAAAGTGTTTTTTCCACACTAATACAAGTGCAAAAGTGGTTTCCTGCACCAACACAAGTGCGAAAAGTGGTTTTTCAACACTAACACAAGTGCGAAAAGTGGTTTTTCAACACTAACACAAGTGTGAAAAGTGGTTTTTCCATACTAATACAAGTGCAAAAGTGGTTTCCTGCACTAACACAAGTGCGAAAAGTGGTTTTTCAACACTAACACAAGTGCGAAAAGTTGTTTTTCAACACTAACACAAGTGCGAAAAGTGGTTTTTCCACACTAATACAAGTGCAAAAGTGGTTTCCTGCACCAACACAAGTGCGAAAAGTGGTTTTTCAACACTAACACATGTGCGAAAAGTGGTTTTTCAACACTATCACAAGTGCAAAAAGGTTTTTTTTCCACACTAATACAAGTGCAAAAGTGGTTTCCTGCACCAACACAAGTGCGAAAAGTGGTTTTTCAACACTAACACAAGTGCGAAAAGTGTTTTTTCAACACTAACACAAGTGCGAAAAGTGGTTTTTCCACACTAATACAAGTGCAAAAGTGGTTTCCTGCACCAACACAAGTGCGAAAAGTGGTTTTTCAACACTAACACAAGTGCGAAAAGTGGTTTTTCCACACTAACACAAGTGCGAAAAGTGGTTTTTCAACACTATCACAAGTGCAAAAAGTGTTTTTTCCACACTAATACAAGTGCAAAAGTGGTTTCCTGCAACAACACAAGTGCGAAAAGTGGTTTTTCAACACTAACATAAGTGCAAAAAGTGGTTTTTCAACACTAACACAAGTGCGAAAAGTGGTTTTTCAACACTAACACAAGTGCGAAAAGTGGTTTTTCAACAATATCACAAGTGCAAAAAGTGTTTTTTCCACACTAATACAAGTGCAAAAGTGGTTTCCTGCACCAACACAAGTGCGAAAATGGTTTTTCAACACTAACACAAGTGCGAAAAATGGTTTTTCAACACTAACACAAGTGCGAAAAGTGGTTTTTCAACACTATCACAAGTGCAAAAAGTGTTTTTTCCACACTAATACAAGTGCAAAAGTGGTTTCCTGCACCAACACAAGTGCGAAAAGTGGTTTTTCAACACTAACACAATTGCGAAAAGTGGTTTTTCCACACTAATACAAGTGCAAAAGTGGTTTCCTGCACCAACATAAGTGCGAAAAGTGGTTTTTCAACACTAACACAAGTGCAAAAAGTGGTTTTTCAACACTAACACAAGTGCGAAAAGTGGTTTTTCAACACTATCACAAGTGCAAAAAGTGTTTTTTCCACACTAATACAAGTGCAAAAGTGGTTTCCTTCACCAACACAAGTGCGAAAAGTGGTTTTTCAACACCAACACAAGTGCAAAAAGTGGTTTTTCAACACTAACACAAGTGCGAAAAGTAGTTTTTCCACACTAATACAAGTGCAAAAGTGGTTTACTGCACCAACACAAGTGCGAAAAGTGGTTTTTCAACACTAACACAAGTGCGAAAAGTGGTTTTTCAACACTAACACAAGTGTGAAAAGTGGTTTTTCCACACTAATACAAGTGCCAAAGTGATTTCCTGCACCAACACAAGTGCGAAAAGTGGTTTTTCAACACTAACACAAGTGCGAAAAGTGGTTTTTCAACACTATCACAAGTGCAAAAAGTGTTTTTTCCACACTAATACAAGTGCAAAAGTGGTTTCCTGCACCAACACAAGTGCGAAAACTGGTTTTTCAACACTAACACAAGTGCGAAAAGTGGTTTTTCAACACTAACACAAGTGCGAAAAGTGGTTTTTCAACACTATCACAAGTGCAAAAAGTGTTTTTTCCACACTAATACAAGTGCAAAAGTGGTTTCCTGCACCAACACAAGTGCGAAAAGTGGTTTTTCAACACTAACACAAGTGCGAAAAGTGGTTTTTCAACACTAACACAAGTGTGAAAAGTGGTTTTTCCATACTAATACAAGTGCAAAAGTGGTTTCCTGCACTAACACAAGTGCGAAAAGTGGTTTTTCAACACTAACACAAGTGCGAAAAGTTGTTTTTCAACACTAACACAAGTGCGAAAAGTGGTTTTTCCACACTAATACAAGTGCAAAAGTGGTTTCCTGCACCAACACAAGTGCGAAAAGTGGTTTTTCAACACTAACACAAGTGCGAAAAGTGGTTTTTCAACACCAACACAAGTGCAAAAAGTGGTTTTTCAACACTAACACAAGTGCGAAAAGTAGTTTTTCCACACTAATACAAGTGCAAAAGTGGTTTACTGCACCAACACAAGTGCGAAAAGTGGTTTTTCAACACTAACACAAGTGCGAAAAGTGTTTTTTCAACACTAACACAAGTGCGAAAAGTGGTTTTTCCACACTAATACAAGTGCAAAAGTGGTTTCCTGCACCAACACAAGTGCGAAAAGTGGTTTTTCAACACTAACACAAGTGCGAAAAGTGGTTTTTCAACACTAACACAAGTGCGAAAAGTGGTTTTTCAACACTATCACAAGTGCAAAAAGTGTTTTTTCCACACTAATACAAGTGCAAAAGTGGTTTCCTTCACCAACACAAGTGCGAAAAGTGGTTTTTCAACACCAACACAAGTGCAAAAAGTGGTTTTTCAACACTAACACAAGTGCGAAAAGTGGTTTTTCCACACTAATACAAGTGCAAAAGTGGTTTACTGCACCAACACAAGTGCGAAAAGTGGTTTTTCAACACTAACACAAGTGCGAAAAGTGGTTTTTCAACACTAACACAAGTGCGAAAAGTGGTTTTTCCACACTAATACAAGTGCCAAAGTGATTTCCTGCACCAACACAAGTGCGAAAAGTGGTTTTTCAACACTAACACAAGTGCGAAAAGTGGTTTTTCAACACTATCACAAGTGCAAAAAGTGTTTTTTCCACACTAATACAAGTGCAAAAGTGGTTTCCTGCACCAACACAAGTGCGAAAACTGGTTTTTCAACACTAACACAAGTGCGAAAAGTGGTTTTTCAACACTAACACAAGTGCGAAAAGTGGTTTTTCAACACTATCACAAGTGCAAAAAGTGTTTTTTCCACACTAATACAAGTGCAAAAGTGGTTTCCTGCACCAACACAAGTGCGAAAAGTGGTTTTTCAACACTAACACAAGTGCGAAAAGTGGTTTTTCAACACTAACACAAGTGTGAAAAGTGGTTTTTCCATACTAATACAAGTGCAAAAGTGGTTTCCTGCACTAACACAAGTGCGAAAAGTGGTTTTTCAACACTAACACAAGTGTGAAAAGTGGTTTTTCCATACTAATACAAGTGCAAAAGTGGTTTCCTGCACTAATACAAGTGCAAAAGTGGTTTCCTGCACCAACACAAGTGCGAAAAGTGGTTTTTCAACACTATCACAAGTGCAAAAAGGTTTTTTTTCCACACTAATACAAGTGCAAAAGTGGTTTCCTGCACCAACACAAGTGCGAAAAGTGGTTTTTCAACACTAACACAAGTGCGAAAAGTGTTTTTTCAACACTAACACAAGTGCGAAAAGTGGTTTTTCCACACTAATACAAGTGCAAAAGTGGTTTCCTGCACCAACACAAGTGCGAAAAGTGGTTTTTCAACACTAACACAAGTGCGAAAAGTGGTTTTTCCACACTAACACAAGTGCGAAAAGTGGTTTTTCAACACTATCACAAGTGCAAAAAGTGTTTTTTCCACACTAATACAAGTGCAAAAGTGGTTTCCTGCACCAACACAAGTGCGAAAAGTGGTTTTTCAACATTAACACAAGTGCGAAAAGTGGTTTTTCAACACTATCACAAGTGCAAAAAGTGTTTTTTCCACACTAATACAAGTGCAAAAGTGGTTTCCTGCAACAACACAAGTGCGAAAAGTGGTTTTTCAACACTAACACAAGTGCGAAAAGTGGTTTTTCAACACTAACACAAGTGCGAAAAGTGGTTTTTCAACACTAACACAAGTGCGAAAAGTGGTTTTTCAACACTATCACAAGTGCAAAAAGTGTTTTTTCCACACTAATACAAGTGCAAAAGTGGTTTCCTGCACCAACACAAGTGCGAAAAGTGGTTTTTCAACACTAACACAAGTGCGAAAAGTGGTTTTTCAACACTAACACAAGTGCGAAAAGTGGTTTTTCCACACTAATACAAGTGCAAAAGTGGTTTCCTGCACCAACACTAGTGCGAAAAGTGGTTTTTCAACACTAATACAAGTGCGAAAAGTGGTTTTTCAACACTTACACAAGTGCGAAAAGTGGTTTTTCAACACTAACACAAGTGCGAAAAGTGGTTTTTCAACACTAACACAAGTGCGAAAAGTGGTTTTTCCACACTAATACAAGTGCAAAAGTGGTTTCCTGCACCAACACAAGTGCGAAAAGTCGTTTTTCAACACTAACACAAGTGCGAAAAGTGGTTTTTCAACACTAACACAAGTGCGAAAAGTGGTTTTTCCACACTAATACAAGTGCAAAAGTGGTTTCCTGCACCAACACAAGTGCGAAAAGTGGTTTTTCAACACTAACACAAGTGTGAAAAGTGGTTTTTCAACACTATCTCAAGTGCAAAAAGTGTTTTTTCCACACTAATACAAGTGCAAAAGTGGTTTCCTGCACCAACATAAGTGCGAAAAGTGGTTTTTCAACACCAACACATGTGCGAAAAGTGGTTTTTCAACACTAACACAAGTGCGAAAAGTGGTTTTTCAACACTATCACAAGTGCAAAAAGTGTTTTTTCCACACTAATACAAGTGCAAAAGTGGTTTCCTGCACCAACACAAGTGCGAAAAGTGTTTTTTCAACACCAACACAAGTGCGAAAAGTGGTTTTTCAACATCAACACAAGTGCGAAAAGTGGTTTTTCAACACTAACACAAGTGCGAAAAGTGGTTTTTCCACACTAATACAAGTGCAAAAGTGGTTTACTGCACCAACACAAGTGCGAAAAGTGGTTTTTCAACACTAACACAAGTGCGAAAAGTGGTTTTTCAACACTAACACAAGTGCGAAAAGTGGTTTTTCCAAACTAATACAAGTGCAAAAGTGATTTCCTGCACCAACACAAGTGCGAAAAGTGGTTTTTCAACAATATCACAAGTGCAAAAAGTGTTTTTTCCACACTAATACAAGTGCAAAAGTGGTTTCCTGCACCAACACAAGTGCGAAAATGGTTTTTCAACACTAACACAAGTGCGAAAAATGGTTTTTCAACACTAACACAAGTGCGAAAAGTGGTTTTTCAACACTATCACAAGTGCAAAAAGTGTTTTTTCCACACTAATACAAGTGCAAAAGTGGTTTCCTGCACCAACACAAGTGCGAAAAGTGGTTTTTCAACACTAACACAATTGCGAAAAGTGGTTTTTCCACACTAATACAAGTGCAAAAGTGGTTTCCTGCACCAACATAAGTGCGAAAAGTGGTTTTTCAACACTAACACAAGTGCAAAAAGTGGTTTTTCAACACTAACACAAGTGCGAAAAGTGGTTTTTCAACACTATCACAAGTGCAAAAAGTGTTTTTTCCACACTAATACAAGTGCAAAAGTGGTTTCCTTCACCAACACAAGTGCGAAAAGTGGTTTTTCAACACCAACACAAGTGCAAAAAGTGGTTTTTCAACACTAACACAAGTGCGAAAAGTAGTTTTTCCACACTAATACAAGTGCAAAAGTGGTTTACTGCACCAACACAAGTGCGAAAAGTGGTTTTTCAACACTAACACAAGTGCGAAAAGTGGTTTTTCAACACTAACACAAGTGCGAAAAGTGGTTTTTCCACACTAATACAAGTGCCAAAGTGATTTCCTGCACCAACACAAGTGCGAAAAGTGGTTTTTCAACACTAACACAAGTGCGAAAAGTGGTTTTTCAACACTATCACAAGTGCAAAAAGTGTTTTTTCCACACTAATACAAGTGCAAAAGTGGTTTCCTGCACCAACACAAGTGCGAAAACTGGTTTTTCAACACTAACACAAGTGCGAAAAGTGGTTTTTCAACACTAACACAAGTGCGAAAAGTGGTTTTTCAACACTATCACAAGTGCAAAAAGTGTTTTTTCCACACTAATACAAGTGCAAAAGTGGTTTCCTGCACCAACACAAGTGCGAAAAGTGGTTTTTCAACACTAACACAAGTGCGAAAAGTGGTTTTTCAACACTAACACAAGTGTGAAAAGTGGTTTTTCCATACTAATACAAGTGCAAAAGTGGTTTCCTGCACTAACACAAGTGCGAAAAGTGGTTTTTCAACACTAACACAAGTGCGAAAAGTTGTTTTTCAACACTAACACAAGTGCGAAAAGTGGTTTTTCCACACTAATACAAGTGCAAAAGTGGTTTCCTGCACCAACACAAGTGCGAAAAGTGGTTTTTCAACACTAACACAAGTGCGAAAAGTGGTTTTTCAACACTATCACAAGTGCAAAAAGGTTTTTTTTCCACACTAATACAAGTGCAAAAGTGGTTTCCTGCACCAACACAAGTGCGAAAAGTGGTTTTTCAACACTAACACAAGTGCGAAAAGTGTTTTTTCAACACTAACACAAGTGCGAAAAGTGGTTTTTCCACACTAATACAAGTGCAAAAGTGGTTTCCTGCACCAACACAAGTGCGAAAAGTGGTTTTTCAACACTAACACAAGTGCGAAAAGTGGTTTTTCCACACTAACACAAGTGCGAAAAGTGGTTTTTCAACACTATCACAAGTGCAAAAAGTGTTTTTTCCACACTAATACAAGTGCAAAAGTGGTTTCCTGCAACAACACAAGTGCGAAAAGTGGTTTTTCAACACTAACATAAGTGCAAAAAGTGGTTTTTCAACACTAACACAAGTGCGAAAAGTGGTTTTTCAACACTAACACGAGTGCGAAAAGTGGTTTTTTCCACACTAATGCAAGTGCAAAAGTGGTTTCCTGCACCAACACAAGTGCGAAAAGTGGTTTTTCAACACTAACACAAGTGCGAAAAGTGGGTTTTTCAACACTATCACAAGTGCAAAAAGTGTTTTTTCCACACTAATACAAGTGCAAAAGTGGTTTCCTGCACCAACACAAGTGCGAAAAGTGGTTTTTCAACACTAACACAAGTGCGAAAAGTGGTTTTTCAACACTATCACAAGTGCAAAAAGTGTTTTTTCCACACTAATACAAGTGCAAAAGTGGTTTCCTGCACCAACACAAGTGCGAAAAGTGGTTTTTCAACACTAACATAATTGCGAAAAGTGGTTTTTCCACACTAATACAAGTGCAAAAGTGGTTTCCTGCACCAACACAATTGCGAAAAGTGTTTTTTCAACACTAACACAAGTGCGAATAGTGGTTTTTCAACACTATCACAAGTGCAAAAAGTGTTTTTTCCACACTAATACAAGTGCAAAAGTGGTTTCCTGCACCAACATAAGTGCGAAAAGTGGTTTTTCAACACTAACACAAGTGCGAAAAGTGGTTTTTCAACACTAACACAAGTGCGAAAAGTGGTTTTTCAACACTATCACAAGTGCAAAAAGTGTTTTTTCCACACTAATACAAGTGCAAAAGTGGTTTCCTTCACCAACACAAGTGCGAAAAGTGGTTTTTCAACACCAACACAAGTGCAAAAAGTGGTTTTTCAACACTAACACAAGTGCGAAAAGTGGTTTTTCCACACTAATACAAGTGCAAGAGTGGTTTACTGCACCAACACAAGTGCGAAAAGTGGTTTTTCAACACCAACACAAGTGCAAAAAGTGGTTTTTCAACACTAACACAAGTGCGAAAAGTGGTTTTTCCACACTAATACAAGTGCAAAAGTGGTTTACTGCACCAACACAAGTGCGAAAAGTGGTTTTTCAACACTAACACAAGTGCGAAAAGTGGTTTTTCCACACTAATACAAGTGCAAAAGTGGTTTCCTGCACCAACATAAGTGCGAAAAGTGGTTTTTCAACACCAACACAAGTGCAAAAAGTGGTTTTTCAACACTAACACAAGTGCGAAAAGTGGTTTTTCAACACTAACACAAGTGCGAAAAGTGGGTTTTTCAACACTATCACAAGTGCAAAAAGTGTTTTTTCCACACTAATACAAGTGCAAAAGTGGTTTCCTGCACCAACACAAGTGCGAAAAGTGGTTTTTCAACACTAACACAAGTGCGAAAAGTGGTTTTTCAACACTAACACAAGTGCGAAAAGTGGTTTTTCCACACTAATACAAGTGCAAAAGTGGTTTCCTGCACCAACACAAGTGCGAAAAGTGTTTTTTCAACACTAATACAAGTGCGAAAAGTGGTTTTTCAACACTTACACAAGTGCGAAAAGTGGTTTTTCAACACTAACACAAGTGCGAAAAGTGGTTTTTCAACACTAACACAAGTGCGAAAAGTGGTTTTTCCACACTAATACAAGTGCAAAAGTGGTTTCCTGCACCAAACAAGTGCGAAAAGTCGTTTTTCAACACTAACACAAGTGCGAAAAGTGGTTTTTCAACACTAACACAAGTGCGAAAAGTGGTTTTTCCACACTAATACAAGTGCAAAAGTGGTTTCCTGCACCAACACAAGAGCGAAAAGTGGTTTTTCAACACTAACACAAGTGTGAAAAGTGGTTTTTCAACACTATCTCAAGTGCAAAAAGTGTTTTTTCCACACTAATACAAGCGCAAAAGTGGTTTCCTGCACCAACACAAGTGCGAAAAGTGGTTTTTCAACACTAACACAAGTGCGAAAAGTGGTTTTTCAACACTATCACAAGTGCAAAAAGTGTTTTTTCCACACTAATACAAGTGCAAAAGTGGTTTCCTGCACCAACACAAGTGCGAAAAGTGGTTTTTCAACACTAACACAAGTGTGAAAAGTGGTTTTTCAACACTATCTCAAGTGCAAAAAGTGTTTTTTCCACACTAATACAAGTGCAAAAGTGGTTTCCTGCACCAACACAAGTGCGAAAAGTGGTTTTTCAACACTATCACAAGTGCAAAAAGTGTTTTTTCCACACTAATACAAGTGCAAAAGTGGTTTCCTGCACCAACACAAGTGCGAAAAGTGGTTTTTCAACACTAACACAATTGCAAAAAGTGGTTTTTCCACACTAATACAAGTGCAAAAGTGGTTTCCTGCACCAACATAAGTGCGAAAAGTGGTTTTTCAACACTAACACAAGTGCGAAAAGTGGTTTTTCAACACTATCACAAGTGCGAAAAGTGGTTTTTCAACACTATCACAAGTGCAAAAAGTGTTTTTTCCACACTAATACAAGTGCAAAAGTGGTTTCCTGCACCAACATAAGTGCGAAAAGTGGTTTTTCAACACTAACACAAGTGCGAAAAGTGGTTTTTCAACACTAACACAAGTGCGAAAAGTGGTTTTTCAACACTATCACAAGTGCAAAAAGTGTTTTTTCCACACTAATACAAGTGCAAAAGTGGTTTCCTTCACCAACACAAGTGCGAAAAGTGGTTTTTCAACACCAACACAAGTGCAAAAAGTGGTTTTTCAACACTAACACAAGTGCGAAAAGTGGTTTTTCCACACTAATACAAGTGCAAAAGTGGTTTACTGCACCAACACAAGTGCGAAAAGTGGTTTTTCAACACTAACACAAGTGCGAAAAGTGGTTTTTCAACACTAACACAAGTGCGAAAAGTGGTTTTTCCACACTAATACAAGTGCCAAAGTGATTTCCTGCACCAACACAAGTGCGAAAAGTGGTTTTTCAACACTAACACAAGTGCGAAAAGTGGTTTTTCAACACTATCACAAGTGCAAAAAGTGTTTTTTCCACACCAATACAAGTGCAAAAGTGGTTTCCTGCACCAACACAAGTGCGAAAACTGGTTTTTCAACACTAACACAAGTGCGAAAAGTGGTTTTTCAACACTAACACAAGTGTGAAAAGTGGTTTTTCAACACTATCTCAAGTGCAAAAAGTGTTTTTTCCACACTAATACAAGTGCAAAAGTGGTTTCCTGCACCAACACAAGTGCGAAAAGTGGTTTTTCAACACTAACACAAGTGCGAAAAGTGGTTTTTCAACACTAACACAAGTGTAAAAAGTGGTTTTTCCATACTAATACAAGTGCAAAAGTGGTTTCCTGCACTAACACAAGTGCGAAAAGTGGTTTTTCAACACTAACACAAGTGCGAAAAGTTGTTTTTCAACACTAACACAAGTGCGAAAAGTGGTTTTTCCACACTAATACAAGTGCAAAAGTGGTTTCCTGCAGCAACACAAGTGCGAAAAGTGGTTTTTCAACACTAACACAAGTGCGAAAAGTGGTTTTTCAACACTATCACAAGTGCAAAAAGGGTTTTTTCCACACTAATACAAGTGCAAAAGTGGTTTCCTGCACCAACATAAGTGCGAAAAGTGGTTTCCTTCACCAACACAAGTGCGAAAAGTGGTTTTTCAACACTAACACAAGTGCGAAAAGTGGTTTTTCAACACTATCACAAGTGCAAAAAGTGTTTTTCCACACTAATACAAGTGCAAAAGTGATTTCCTGCACCAACACAAGTGCGAAAAGTGGTTTTTCAACACTAACACAAGTGCAAAAAGTGGTTTTTCAACACTATCACAAGTGCAAAAAGTGTTTTTTCCACACTAATACAAGTGCAAAAGTGGTTTCCTGCACCAACACAAGTGCGAAAAGTGGTTTTCAACACTAACACAAGTGTGAAAAGTGGTTTTTCAACACTATCTCAAGTGCAAAAAGTGTTTTTTCCACACTAATACAAGTGCAAAAGTGGTTTCCTGCACCAACACAAGTGCGAAAAGTGGTTTTTCAACACTATCACAAGTGCAAAAAGTGTTTTTTCCACACTAATACAAGTGCAAAAGTGGTTTCCTGCACCAACATAAGTGCGAACAGTGGTTTTTCAACACTAACACAAGTGCGAAAAGTGGTTTTTCAACACTATCACAAGTGCGAAAAGTGGTTTTTCAACACTATCACAAGTGCAAAAAGTGTTTTTTCCACACTAATACAAGTGCAAAAGTGGTTTCCTGCACCAACATAAGTGTGAAAAGTGGTTTTTCAACACTAACACAAGTGCGAAAAGTGGTTTTTCAACACTAACACAAGTGCGAAAAGTGGTTTTTCAACACTATCACAAGTGCAAAAAGTGTTTTTTCCACACTAATACAAGTGCAAAAGTGGTTTCCTTCACCAACACAAGTGCGAAAAGTGGTTTTTCAACACCAACACAAGTGCAAAAAGTGGTTTTTCAACACTAACACAAGTGCGAAAAGTGGTTTTTCCACACTAATACAAGTGCAAAAGTGGTTTACTGCACCAACACAAGTGCGAAAAGTGGTTTTTCAACACTAACACAAGTGCGAAAAGTGGTTTTTCAACACTAACACAAGTGCGAAAAGTGGTTTTTCCACACTAATACAAGTGCCAAAGTGATTTCCTGCACCAACACTAGTGCGAAAAGTGGTTTTTCAACACTAACACAAGTGCGAAAAGTGGTTTTTCAACACTATCCCAAGTGCGAAAAGGGTTTTTTCCACACTAATGCAAGTGCAAAAAGTGTTTTTTCCACACTAATACAAGTGCAAAAGTGGTTTCCTGCACCAACACAAGTGCGAAAAGTGGTTTTTCAACACTAACACAAGTGCGAAAAGTGGTATTTCAACACTAACACAAGTGCGAAAAGTGGGTTTTCCACACTAATACAAGTGCAAAAGTGGTTTCCTGCACCAACACTAGTGCGAAAAGTGGTTTTTCAACACTAATACAAGTGCAAAAAGTGGTTTTTCAACACTTACACAAGTGCGAAAAGTGGTTTTTCAACACTAATACAAGTGCAAAAGTGGTTTCCTGCACCAACACAAGTGCGAAAAGTCGTTTTTCAACACTAACACAAGTGCGAAAAGTGGTTTTTCAACACTAACACAAGTGCGAAAAGTGGTTTTTCCACACTAATACAAGTGCAAAAGTGGTTTCCTGCACCAACACAAGTGCGAAAAGTGGTTTTTCAACACTAACACAAGTGTGAAAAGTGGTTTTTCAACACTATCTCAAGTGCAAAAAGTGTTTTTTCCACACTAATACAAGTGCAAAAGTGGTTTCCTGCACCAACATAAGTGCGAAAAGTGGTTTTTCAACACCAACACATGTGCGAAAAGTGGTTTTTCAACACTAACACAAGTGCGAAAAGTGGTTTTTCAACACTATCACAAGTGCAAAAAGTGTTTTTTCCACACTAATACAAGTGCAAAAGTGGTTTCCTGCACCAACACAAGTGCGAAAAGTGTTTTTTCAACACCAACACAAGTGCGAAAAGTGGTTTTTCAACACCAACACAAGTGCGAAAAGTGGTTTTTCAACACTAACACAAGTGCGAAAAGTGGTTTTTCCACACTAATACAAGTGCAAAAGTGGTTTACTGCACCAACACAAGTGCGAAAAGTGGTTTTTCAACACTAACACAAGTGCGAAAAGTGGTTTTTCAACACTAACACAAGTGCGAAAAGTGGTTTTTCCACACTAATACAAGTGCCAAAGTGATTTCCTGCACCAACACAAGTGCGAAAAGTGGTTTTTCAACACTAACACAAGTGCGAAAAGTGGTTTTTCAACACTAACACAAGTGCGAAAAGTGTTTTTTCAACACTAACACAAGTGCGAAAAGTGGTTTTTCCACACTAATACAAGTGCAAAAGTGGTTTCCTGCACCAACACAAGTGCGAAAAGTGGTTTTTCAACACTAACACAAGTGCGAAAAGTGGTTTTTCCACACTAACACAAGTGCGAAAAGTGGTTTTTCAACACTATCACAAGTGCAAAAAGTGTTTTTTCCACACTAATACAAGTGCAAAAGTGGTTTCCTGCAACAACACAAGTGCGAAAAGTGGTTTTTCAACACTAACATAAGTGCAAAAAGTGGTTTTTCAACACTAACACAAGTGCGAAAAGTGGTTTTTCAACACTAACACAAGTGCGAAAAGTGGTTTTTCAACAATATCACAAGTGCAAAAAGTGTTTTTTCCACACTAATACAAGTGCAAAAGTGGTTTCCTGCACCAACACAAGTGCGAAAATGGTTTTTCAACACTAACACAAGTGCGAAAAATGGTTTTTCAACACTAACACAAGTGCGAAAAGTGGTTTTTCAACACTATCACAAGTGCAAAAAGTGTTTTTTCCACACTAATACAAGTGCAAAAGTGGTTTCCTGCACCAACACAAGTGCGAAAAGTGGTTTTTCAACACTAACACAATTGCGAAAAGTGGTTTTTCCACACTAATACAAGTGCAAAAGTGGTTTCCTGCACCAACATAAGTGCGAAAAGTGGTTTTTCAACACTAACACAAGTGCAAAAAGTGGTTTTTCAACACTAACACAAGTGCGAAAAGTGGTTTTTCAACACTATCACAAGTGCAAAAAGTGTTTTTTCCACACTAATACAAGTGCAAAAGTGGTTTCCTTCACCAACACAAGTGCGAAAAGTGGTTTTTCAACACCAACACAAGTGCAAAAAGTGGTTTTTCAACACTAACACAAGTGCGAAAAGTAGTTTTTCCACACTAATACAAGTGCAAAAGTGGTTTACTGCACCAACACAAGTGCGAAAAGTGGTTTTTCAACACTAACACAAGTGCGAAAAGTGGTTTTTCAACACTAACACAAGTGTGAAAAGTGGTTTTTCCACACTAATACAAGTGCCAAAGTGATTTCCTGCACCAACACAAGTGCGAAAAGTGGTTTTTCAACACTAACACAAGTGCGAAAAGTGGTTTTTCAACACTATCACAAGTGCAAAAAGTGTTTTTTCCACACTAATACAAGTGCAAAAGTGGTTTCCTGCACCAACACAAGTGCGAAAACTGGTTTTTCAACACTAACACAAGTGCGAAAAGTGGTTTTTCAACACTAACACAAGTGCGAAAAGTGGTTTTTCAACACTATCACAAGTGCAAAAAGTGTTTTTTCCACACTAATACAAGTGCAAAAGTGGTTTCCTGCACCAACACAAGTGCGAAAAGTGGTTTTTCAACACTAACACAAGTGCGAAAAGTGGTTTTTCAACACTAACACAAGTGTGAAAAGTGGTTTTTCCATACTAATACAAGTGCAAAAGTGGTTTCCTGCACTAACACAAGTGCGAAAAGTGGTTTTTCAACACTAACACAAGTGCGAAAAGTTGTTTTTCAACACTAACACAAGTGCGAAAAGTGGTTTTTCCACACTAATACAAGTGCAAAAGTGGTTTCCTGCACCAACACAAGTGCGAAAAGTGGTTTTTCAACACTAACACAAGTGCGAAAAGTGGTTTTTCAACACCAACACAAGTGCAAAAAGTGGTTTTTCAACACTAACACAAGTGCGAAAAGTAGTTTTTCCACACTAATACAAGTGCAAAAGTGGTTTACTGCACCAACACAAGTGCGAAAAGTGGTTTTTCAACACTAACACAAGTGCGAAAAGTGTTTTTTCAACACTAACACAAGTGCGAAAAGTGGTTTTTCCACACTAATACAAGTGCAAAAGTGGTTTCCTGCACCAACACAAGTGCGAAAAGTGGTTTTTCAACACTAACACAAGTGCGAAAAGTGGTTTTTCAACACTAACACAAGTGCGAAAAGTGGTTTTTCAACACTATCACAAGTGCAAAAAGTGTTTTTTCCACACTAATACAAGTGCAAAAGTGGTTTCCTTCACCAACACAAGTGCGAAAAGTGGTTTTTCAACACCAACACAAGTGCAAAAAGTGGTTTTTCAACACTAACACAAGTGCGAAAAGTGGTTTTTCCACACTAATACAAGTGCAAAAGTGGTTTACTGCACCAACACAAGTGCGAAAAGTGGTTTTTCAACACTAACACAAGTGCGAAAAGTGGTTTTTCAACACTAACACAAGTGCGAAAAGTGGTTTTTCCACACTAATACAAGTGCCAAAGTGATTTCCTGCACCAACACAAGTGCGAAAAGTGGTTTTTCAACACTAACACAAGTGCGAAAAGTGGTTTTTCAACACTATCACAAGTGCAAAAAGTGTTTTTTCCACACTAATACAAGTGCAAAAGTGGTTTCCTGCACCAACACAAGTGCGAAAACTGGTTTTTCAACACTAACACAAGTGCGAAAAGTGGTTTTTCAACACTAACACAAGTGCGAAAAGTGGTTTTTCAACACTATCACAAGTGCAAAAAGTGTTTTTTCCACACTAATACAAGTGCAAAAGTGGTTTCCTGCACCAACACAAGTGCGAAAAGTGGTTTTTCAACACTAACACAAGTGCGAAAAGTGGTTTTTCAACACTAACACAAGTGTGAAAAGTGGTTTTTCCATACTAATACAAGTGCAAAAGTGGTTTCCTGCACTAACACAAGTGCGAAAAGTGGTTTTTCAACACTAACACAAGTGTGAAAAGTGGTTTTTCCATACTAATACAAGTGCAAAAGTGGTTTCCTGCACTAATACAAGTGCAAAAGTGGTTTCCTGCACCAACACAAGTGCGAAAAGTGGTTTTTCAACACTATCACAAGTGCAAAAAGGTTTTTTTTCCACACTAATACAAGTGCAAAAGTGGTTTCCTGCACCAACACAAGTGCGAAAAGTGGTTTTTCAACACTAACACAAGTGCGAAAAGTGTTTTTTCAACACTAACACAAGTGCGAAAAGTGGTTTTTCCACACTAATACAAGTGCAAAAGTGGTTTCCTGCACCAACACAAGTGCGAAAAGTGGTTTTTCAACACTAACACAAGTGCGAAAAGTGGTTTTTCCACACTAACACAAGTGCGAAAAGTGGTTTTTCAACACTATCACAAGTGCAAAAAGTGTTTTTTCCACACTAATACAAGTGCAAAAGTGGTTTCCTGCACCAACACAAGTGCGAAAAGTGGTTTTTCAACATTAACACAAGTGCGAAAAGTGGTTTTTCAACACTATCACAAGTGCAAAAAGTGTTTTTTCCACACTAATACAAGTGCAAAAGTGGTTTCCTGCAACAACACAAGTGCGAAAAGTGGTTTTTCAACACTAACACAAGTGCGAAAAGTGGTTTTTCAACACTAACACAAGTGCGAAAAGTGGTTTTTCAACACTAACACAAGTGCGAAAAGTGGTTTTTCAACACTATCACAAGTGCAAAAAGTGTTTTTTCCACACTAATACAAGTGCAAAAGTGGTTTCCTGCACCAACACAAGTGCGAAAAGTGGTTTTTCAACACTAACACAAGTGCGAAAAGTGGTTTTTCAACACTAACACAAGTGCGAAAAGTGGTTTTTCCACACTAATACAAGTGCAAAAGTGGTTTCCTGCACCAACACTAGTGCGAAAAGTGGTTTTTCAACACTAATACAAGTGCGAAAAGTGGTTTTTCAACACTTACACAAGTGCGAAAAGTGGTTTTTCAACACTAACACAAGTGCGAAAAGTGGTTTTTCAACACTAACACAAGTGCGAAAAGTGGTTTTTCCACACTAATACAAGTGCAAAAGTGGTTTCCTGCACCAACACAAGTGCGAAAAGTCGTTTTTCAACACTAACACAAGTGCGAAAAGTGGTTTTTCAACACTAACACAAGTGCGAAAAGTGGTTTTTCCACACTAATACAAGTGCAAAAGTGGTTTCCTGCACCAACACAAGTGCGAAAAGTGGTTTTTCAACACTAACACAAGTGTGAAAAGTGGTTTTTCAACACTATCTCAAGTGCAAAAAGTGTTTTTTCCACACTAATACAAGTGCAAAAGTGGTTTCCTGCACCAACATAAGTGCGAAAAGTGGTTTTTCAACACCAACACATGTGCGAAAAGTGGTTTTTCAACACTAACACAAGTGCGAAAAGTGGTTTTTCAACACTATCACAAGTGCAAAAAGTGTTTTTTCCACACTAATACAAGTGCAAAAGTGGTTTCCTGCACCAACACAAGTGCGAAAAGTGTTTTTTCAACACCAACACAAGTGCGAAAAGTGGTTTTTCAACATCAACACAAGTGCGAAAAGTGGTTTTTCAACACTAACACAAGTGCGAAAAGTGGTTTTTCCACACTAATACAAGTGCAAAAGTGGTTTACTGCACCAACACAAGTGCGAAAAGTGGTTTTTCAACACTAACACAAGTGCGAAAAGTGGTTTTTCAACACTAACACAAGTGCGAAAAGTGGTTTTTCCAAACTAATACAAGTGCAAAAGTGATTTCCTGCACCAACACAAGTGCGAAAAGTGGTTTTTCAACAATATCACAAGTGCAAAAAGTGTTTTTTCCACACTAATACAAGTGCAAAAGTGGTTTCCTGCACCAACACAAGTGCGAAAATGGTTTTTCAACACTAACACAAGTGCGAAAAATGGTTTTTCAACACTAACACAAGTGCGAAAAGTGGTTTTTCAACACTATCACAAGTGCAAAAAGTGTTTTTTCCACACTAATACAAGTGCAAAAGTGGTTTCCTGCACCAACACAAGTGCGAAAAGTGGTTTTTCAACACTAACACAATTGCGAAAAGTGGTTTTTCCACACTAATACAAGTGCAAAAGTGGTTTCCTGCACCAACATAAGTGCGAAAAGTGGTTTTTCAACACTAACACAAGTGCAAAAAGTGGTTTTTCAACACTAACACAAGTGCGAAAAGTGGTTTTTCAACACTATCACAAGTGCAAAAAGTGTTTTTTCCACACTAATACAAGTGCAAAAGTGGTTTCCTTCACCAACACAAGTGCGAAAAGTGGTTTTTCAACACCAACACAAGTGCAAAAAGTGGTTTTTCAACACTAACACAAGTGCGAAAAGTAGTTTTTCCACACTAATACAAGTGCAAAAGTGGTTTACTGCACCAACACAAGTGCGAAAAGTGGTTTTTCAACACTAACACAAGTGCGAAAAGTGGTTTTTCAACACTAACACAAGTGCGAAAAGTGGTTTTTCCACACTAATACAAGTGCCAAAGTGATTTCCTGCACCAACACAAGTGCGAAAAGTGGTTTTTCAACACTAACACAAGTGCGAAAAGTGGTTTTTCAACACTATCACAAGTGCAAAAAGTGTTTTTTCCACACTAATACAAGTGCAAAAGTGGTTTCCTGCACCAACACAAGTGCGAAAACTGGTTTTTCAACACTAACACAAGTGCGAAAAGTGGTTTTTCAACACTAACACAAGTGCGAAAAGTGGTTTTTCAACACTATCACAAGTGCAAAAAGTGTTTTTTCCACACTAATACAAGTGCAAAAGTGGTTTCCTGCACCAACACAAGTGCGAAAAGTGGTTTTTCAACACTAACACAAGTGCGAAAAGTGGTTTTTCAACACTAACACAAGTGTGAAAAGTGGTTTTTCCATACTAATACAAGTGCAAAAGTGGTTTCCTGCACTAACACAAGTGCGAAAAGTGGTTTTTCAACACTAACACAAGTGCGAAAAGTTGTTTTTCAACACTAACACAAGTGCGAAAAGTGGTTTTTCCACACTAATACAAGTGCAAAAGTGGTTTCCTGCACCAACACAAGTGCGAAAAGTGGTTTTTCAACACTAACACAAGTGCGAAAAGTGGTTTTTCAACACTATCACAAGTGCAAAAAGGTTTTTTTTCCACACTAATACAAGTGCAAAAGTGGTTTCCTGCACCAACACAAGTGCGAAAAGTGGTTTTTCAACACTAACACAAGTGCGAAAAGTGTTTTTTCAACACTAACACAAGTGCGAAAAGTGGTTTTTCCACACTAATACAAGTGCAAAAGTGGTTTCCTGCACCAACACAAGTGCGAAAAGTGGTTTTTCAACACTAACACAAGTGCGAAAAGTGGTTTTTCCACACTAACACAAGTGCGAAAAGTGGTTTTTCAACACTATCACAAGTGCAAAAAGTGTTTTTTCCACACTAATACAAGTGCAAAAGTGGTTTCCTGCAACAACACAAGTGCGAAAAGTGGTTTTTCAACACTAACATAAGTGCAAAAAGTGGTTTTTCAACACTAACACAAGTGCGAAAAGTGGTTTTTCAACACTAACACGAGTGCGAAAAGTGGTTTTTTCCACACTAATGCAAGTGCAAAAGTGGTTTCCTGCACCAACACAAGTGCGAAAAGTGGTTTTTCAACACTAACACAAGTGCGAAAAGTGGGTTTTTCAACACTATCACAAGTGCAAAAAGTGTTTTTTCCACACTAATACAAGTGCAAAAGTGGTTTCCTGCACCAACACAAGTGCGAAAAGTGGTTTTTCAACACTAACACAAGTGCGAAAAGTGGTTTTTCAACACTATCACAAGTGCAAAAAGTGTTTTTTCCACACTAATACAAGTGCAAAAGTGGTTTCCTGCACCAACACAAGTGCGAAAAGTGGTTTTTCAACACTAACATAATTGCGAAAAGTGGTTTTTCCACACTAATACAAGTGCAAAAGTGGTTTCCTGCACCAACACAATTGCGAAAAGTGTTTTTTCAACACTAACACAAGTGCGAATAGTGGTTTTTCAACACTATCACAAGTGCAAAAAGTGTTTTTTCCACACTAATACAAGTGCAAAAGTGGTTTCCTGCACCAACATAAGTGCGAAAAGTGGTTTTTCAACACTAACACAAGTGCGAAAAGTGGTTTTTCAACACTAACACAAGTGCGAAAAGTGGTTTTTCAACACTATCACAAGTGCAAAAAGTGTTTTTTCCACACTAATACAAGTGCAAAAGTGGTTTCCTTCACCAACACAAGTGCGAAAAGTGGTTTTTCAACACCAACACAAGTGCAAAAAGTGGTTTTTCAACACTAACACAAGTGCGAAAAGTGGTTTTTCCACACTAATACAAGTGCAAGAGTGGTTTACTGCACCAACACAAGTGCGAAAAGTGGTTTTTCAACACCAACACAAGTGCAAAAAGTGGTTTTTCAACACTAACACAAGTGCGAAAAGTGGTTTTTCCACACTAATACAAGTGCAAAAGTGGTTTACTGCACCAACACAAGTGCGAAAAGTGGTTTTTCAACACTAACACAAGTGCGAAAAGTGGTTTTTCCACACTAATACAAGTGCAAAAGTGGTTTCCTGCACCAACATAAGTGCGAAAAGTGGTTTTTCAACACCAACACAAGTGCAAAAAGTGGTTTTTCAACACTAACACAAGTGCGAAAAGTGGTTTTTCAACACTAACACAAGTGCGAAAAGTGGGTTTTTCAACACTATCACAAGTGCAAAAAGTGTTTTTTCCACACTAATACAAGTGCAAAAGTGGTTTCCTGCACCAACACAAGTGCGAAAAGTGGTTTTTCAACACTAACACAAGTGCGAAAAGTGGTTTTTCAACACTAACACAAGTGCGAAAAGTGGTTTTTCCACACTAATACAAGTGCAAAAGTGGTTTCCTGCACCAACACAAGTGCGAAAAGTGTTTTTTCAACACTAATACAAGTGCGAAAAGTGGTTTTTCAACACTTACACAAGTGCGAAAAGTGGTTTTTCAACACTAACACAAGTGCGAAAAGTGGTTTTTCAACACTAACACAAGTGCGAAAAGTGGTTTTTCCACACTAATACAAGTGCAAAAGTGGTTTCCTGCACCAAACAAGTGCGAAAAGTCGTTTTTCAACACTAACACAAGTGCGAAAAGTGGTTTTTCAACACTAACACAAGTGCGAAAAGTGGTTTTTCCACACTAATACAAGTGCAAAAGTGGTTTCCTGCACCAACACAAGAGCGAAAAGTGGTTTTTCAACACTAACACAAGTGTGAAAAGTGGTTTTTCAACACTATCTCAAGTGCAAAAAGTGTTTTTTCCACACTAATACAAGCGCAAAAGTGGTTTCCTGCACCAACACAAGTGCGAAAAGTGGTTTTTCAACACTAACACAAGTGCGAAAAGTGGTTTTTCAACACTATCACAAGTGCAAAAAGTGTTTTTTCCACACTAATACAAGTGCAAAAGTGGTTTCCTGCACCAACACAAGTGCGAAAAGTGGTTTTTCAACACTAACACAAGTGTGAAAAGTGGTTTTTCAACACTATCTCAAGTGCAAAAAGTGTTTTTTCCACACTAATACAAGTGCAAAAGTGGTTTCCTGCACCAACACAAGTGCGAAAAGTGGTTTTTCAACACTATCACAAGTGCAAAAAGTGTTTTTTCCACACTAATACAAGTGCAAAAGTGGTTTCCTGCACCAACACAAGTGCGAAAAGTGGTTTTTCAACACTAACACAATTGCAAAAAGTGGTTTTTCCACACTAATACAAGTGCAAAAGTGGTTTCCTGCACCAACATAAGTGCGAAAAGTGGTTTTTCAACACTAACACAAGTGCGAAAAGTGGTTTTTCAACACTATCACAAGTGCGAAAAGTGGTTTTTCAACACTATCACAAGTGCAAAAAGTGTTTTTTCCACACTAATACAAGTGCAAAAGTGGTTTCCTGCACCAACATAAGTGCGAAAAGTGGTTTTTCAACACTAACACAAGTGCGAAAAGTGGTTTTTCAACACTAACACAAGTGCGAAAAGTGGTTTTTCAACACTATCACAAGTGCAAAAAGTGTTTTTTCCACACTAATACAAGTGCAAAAGTGGTTTCCTTCACCAACACAAGTGCGAAAAGTGGTTTTTCAACACCAACACAAGTGCAAAAAGTGGTTTTTCAACACTAACACAAGTGCGAAAAGTGGTTTTTCCACACTAATACAAGTGCAAAAGTGGTTTACTGCACCAACACAAGTGCGAAAAGTGGTTTTTCAACACTAACACAAGTGCGAAAAGTGGTTTTTCAACACTAACACAAGTGCGAAAAGTGGTTTTTCCACACTAATACAAGTGCCAAAGTGATTTCCTGCACCAACACAAGTGCGAAAAGTGGTTTTTCAACACTAACACAAGTGCGAAAAGTGGTTTTTCAACACTATCACAAGTGCAAAAAGTGTTTTTTCCACACCAATACAAGTGCAAAAGTGGTTTCCTGCACCAACACAAGTGCGAAAACTGGTTTTTCAACACTAACACAAGTGCGAAAAGTGGTTTTTCAACACTAACACAAGTGTGAAAAGTGGTTTTTCAACACTATCTCAAGTGCAAAAAGTGTTTTTTCCACACTAATACAAGTGCAAAAGTGGTTTCCTGCACCAACACAAGTGCGAAAAGTGGTTTTTCAACACTAACACAAGTGCGAAAAGTGGTTTTTCAACACTAACACAAGTGTAAAAAGTGGTTTTTCCATACTAATACAAGTGCAAAAGTGGTTTCCTGCACTAACACAAGTGCGAAAAGTGGTTTTTCAACACTAACACAAGTGCGAAAAGTTGTTTTTCAACACTAACACAAGTGCGAAAAGTGGTTTTTCCACACTAATACAAGTGCAAAAGTGGTTTCCTGCAGCAACACAAGTGCGAAAAGTGGTTTTTCAACACTAACACAAGTGCGAAAAGTGGTTTTTCAACACTATCACAAGTGCAAAAAGGGTTTTTTCCACACTAATACAAGTGCAAAAGTGGTTTCCTGCACCAACATAAGTGCGAAAAGTGGTTTCCTTCACCAACACAAGTGCGAAAAGTGGTTTTTCAACACTAACACAAGTGCGAAAAGTGGTTTTTCAACACTATCACAAGTGCAAAAAGTGTTTTTCCACACTAATACAAGTGCAAAAGTGATTTCCTGCACCAACACAAGTGCGAAAAGTGGTTTTTCAACACTAACACAAGTGCAAAAAGTGGTTTTTCAACACTATCACAAGTGCAAAAAGTGTTTTTTCCACACTAATACAAGTGCAAAAGTGGTTTCCTGCACCAACACAAGTGCGAAAAGTGGTTTTCAACACTAACACAAGTGTGAAAAGTGGTTTTTCAACACTATCTCAAGTGCAAAAAGTGTTTTTTCCACACTAATACAAGTGCAAAAGTGGTTTCCTGCACCAACACAAGTGCGAAAAGTGGTTTTTCAACACTATCACAAGTGCAAAAAGTGTTTTTTCCACACTAATACAAGTGCAAAAGTGGTTTCCTGCACCAACATAAGTGCGAACAGTGGTTTTTCAACACTAACACAAGTGCGAAAAGTGGTTTTTCAACACTATCACAAGTGCGAAAAGTGGTTTTTCAACACTATCACAAGTGCAAAAAGTGTTTTTTCCACACTAATACAAGTGCAAAAGTGGTTTCCTGCACCAACATAAGTGTGAAAAGTGGTTTTTCAACACTAACACAAGTGCGAAAAGTGGTTTTTCAACACTAACACAAGTGCGAAAAGTGGTTTTTCAACACTATCACAAGTGCAAAAAGTGTTTTTTCCACACTAATACAAGTGCAAAAGTGGTTTCCTTCACCAACACAAGTGCGAAAAGTGGTTTTTCAACACCAACACAAGTGCAAAAAGTGGTTTTTCAACACTAACACAAGTGCGAAAAGTGGTTTTTCCACACTAATACAAGTGCAAAAGTGGTTTACTGCACCAACACAAGTGCGAAAAGTGGTTTTTCAACACTAACACAAGTGCGAAAAGTGGTTTTTCAACACTAACACAAGTGCGAAAAGTGGTTTTTCCACACTAATACAAGTGCCAAAGTGATTTCCTGCACCAACACTAGTGCGAAAAGTGGTTTTTCAACACTAACACAAGTGCGAAAAGTGGTTTTTCAACACTATCCCAAGTGCGAAAAGGGTTTTTTCCACACTAATGCAAGTGCAAAAAGTGTTTTTTCCACACTAATACAAGTGCAAAAGTGGTTTCCTGCACCAACACAAGTGCGAAAAGTGGTTTTTCAACACTAACACAAGTGCGAAAAGTGGTATTTCAACACTAACACAAGTGCGAAAAGTGGGTTTTCCACACTAATACAAGTGCAAAAGTGGTTTCCTGCACCAACACTAGTGCGAAAAGTGGTTTTTCAACACTAATACAAGTGCAAAAAGTGGTTTTTCAACACTTACACAAGTGCGAAAAGTGGTTTTTCAACACTAATACAAGTGCAAAAGTGGTTTCCTGCACCAACACAAGTGCGAAAAGTCGTTTTTCAACACTAACACAAGTGCGAAAAGTGGTTTTTCAACACTAACACAAGTGCGAAAAGTGGTTTTTCCACACTAATACAAGTGCAAAAGTGGTTTCCTGCACCAACACAAGTGCGAAAAGTGGTTTTTCAACACTAACACAAGTGTGAAAAGTGGTTTTTCAACACTATCTCAAGTGCAAAAAGTGTTTTTTCCACACTAATACAAGTGCAAAAGTGGTTTCCTGCACCAACATAAGTGCGAAAAGTGGTTTTTCAACACCAACACATGTGCGAAAAGTGGTTTTTCAACACTAACACAAGTGCGAAAAGTGGTTTTTCAACACTATCACAAGTGCAAAAAGTGTTTTTTCCACACTAATACAAGTGCAAAAGTGGTTTCCTGCACCAACACAAGTGCGAAAAGTGTTTTTTCAACACCAACACAAGTGCGAAAAGTGGTTTTTCAACACCAACACAAGTGCGAAAAGTGGTTTTTCAACACTAACACAAGTGCGAAAAGTGGTTTTTCCACACTAATACAAGTGCAAAAGTGGTTTACTGCACCAACACAAGTGCGAAAAGTGGTTTTTCAACACTAACACAAGTGCGAAAAGTGGTTTTTCAACACTAACACAAGTGCGAAAAGTGGTTTTTCCACACTAATACAAGTGCAAAAGTGATTTCCTGCACCAACACAAGTGCGAAAAGTGGTTTTTCAACACTAACACAAGTGCGAAAAGTGGTTTTTCAACAATATCACAAGTGCAAAAAGTGTTTTTTCCACACTAATACAAGTGCAAAAGTGGTTTCCTGCACCAACACAAGTGCGAAAAGTGGTTTTTCAACACTAACACAAGTGCGAAAAATGGTGTTTCAACACGAACACAAGTGCGAAAAGTAGTTTTTCAACACTATCACAAGTGCAAAAAGTGTTTTTTCCACACTAATACAAGTGCAAAAGTGGTTTCCTGCACCAACACAAGTGCGAAAAGTGGTTTTTCAACACTAACACAATTGCGAAAAGTGGTTTTTCCACACTAATACAAGTGCAAAAGTGGTTTCCTGCACCAACACAATTGCGAAAAGTGGTTTTTCAACACTAACACAAGTGCGAAAAGTGGTTTTTCAACACTATCACAAGTGCAAAAAGTGTTTTTTCCACACTAATACAAGTGCAAAAGTGGTTTCCTGCACCAACACAACTGCGAAAACTGGTTTTTCAACACTAACACAAGTGCGAAAAGTGGTTTTTCAACACTATCACAAGTGCAAAAAGTGTTTTTTCCACACTAATACAAGTGCAAAAGTGGTTTCCTGCACCAACACAAGTGCGAAAAGTGGTGTTTCAACACTAACACAAGTGCGAAAAGTGGTTTTTCAACACTAACACAAGTGTGAAAAGTGGTTTTTCCATACTAATACAAGTGCAAAAGTGGTTTCCTGCACTAACACAAGTGCGAAAAGTGGTTTTTCAACACTAACACAAGTGCGAAAAGTTGTTTTTCAACACTAACACAAGTGCGAAAAGTGGTTTTTCCACACTAATACAAGTGCAAAAGTGGTTTCCTGCACCAACACAAGTGCAAAAAGTGGTTTTTCAACACTAACACAAGTGCGAAAAGTGGTTTTTCAACACTATCACAAGTACAAAAAGGTTTTTTTTCCACACTAATACAAGTGCAAAAGTGGTTTCCTGCACCAACACAAGTGCGAAAAGTGGTTTTTCAACACTAACACAAGTGCGAAAAGTGTTTTTTCAACACTAACACAAGTGCGAAAAGTGGTTTTTCCACACTAATACAAGTGCAAAAGTGGTTTCCTGCACCAACACAAGTGCGAAAAGTGGTTTTTCAACACTAACACAAGTGCGAAAATTGGTTTTCCCACACTAACACAAGTGCGAAAAGTGGTTTTTCAACACTATCACAAGTGCAAAAAGTGTTTTTTCCACACTAATACAAGTGCAAAAGTGGTTTCCTGCACCAACACAAGTGCGAAAAGTGGTTTTTCAACACTAACACAAGTGCGAAAAGTGGTTTTTCAACACTATCACAAGTGCAAAAAGTGTTTTTTCCACACTAATACAAGTGCAAAAGTGGTTTCCTGCAACAACACAAGTGCGAAAAGTGGTTTTTCAACACTAACACAAGTGCGAAAAGTGGTTTTTCAACACTAACACAAGTGCGAAAAGTGGTTTTTCAACACTATCACAAGTGCAAAAAGTGGTTTTTCCACACTAATACAAGTGCAAAAGTGGTTTCCTGCACCAACACAAGTGCGAAAAGTGGTTTTTCAACACTAACATAAGTGCAAAAAGTGGTTTTTCAACACTAACACAAGTGTGAAAAGTGGTTTTTCAACACTAACACAAGTGGGAAAAGTGGTTTTTTCCACACTAATGCAAGTGCAAAAGTGGTTTCCTGCACCAACACAAGTGCGAAAAGTGTTTTTTCAACACTAATACAAGTGCGAAAAGTGGTTTTTCAACACTAACACAAGTGCGAAAAGTGGTTTTTCAACACAAACACAAGTGCGAAAAGTGGTTTTTCCACACTAATACAAGTGCAAAAGTGGTTTCCTGCACCAAACAAGTGCGAAAAGTCGTTTTTCAACACTAACACAAGTGCGAAAAGTGGATTTTCAACACTAACACAAGTGCGAAAAGTGGTTTTTCCACACTAATACAAGTGCAAAAGTGGTTTCCTGCACCAACACAAGAGCGAAAAGTGGTTTTTCAACACTAACACAAGTGTGAAAAGTGGTTTTTCAACACTATCTCAAGTGCAAAAAGTGTTTTTTCCACACTAATACAAGTGCAAAAGTGGTTTCCTGCACCAACACAAGTGCGAAAAGTGGTTTTTCAACACTAACACAAGTGCGAAAAGTGGTTTTTCAACACTAACACAAGTGCGAAAAGTGGTTTTTCCACACTAATACAAGTGCAAAAGTGGTTTCCTGCACCAACACAAGTGCGAAAAGTGTTTTTTCAACACTAATACAAGTGCGAAAAGTGGTTTTTCAACACTTACACAAGTGCGAAAAGTGGTTTTTCAACACTAACACAAGTGCGAAAAGTGGTTTTTCAACACTAACACAAGTGCGAAAAGTGGTTTTTCCACACTAATACAAGTGCAAAAGTGGTTTCCTGCACCAAACAAGTGCGAAAAGTCGTTTTTCAACACTAACACAAGTGCGAAAAGTGGTTTTTCAACACTAACACAAGTGCGAAAAGTGGTTTTTCCACACTAATACAAGTGCAAAAGTGGTTTCCTGCACCAACACAAGAGCGAAAAGTGGTTTTTCAACACTAACACAAGTGTGAAAAGTGGTTTTTCAACACTATCTCAAGTGCAAAAAGTGTTTTTTCCACACTAATACAAGTGCAAAAGTGGTTTCCTGCACCAACACAAGTGCGAAAAGTGTTTTTTCAACACTAACACAAGTGCGAAAAGTGGTTTTTCAACACTATCACAAGTGCAAAAAGTGTTTTTTCCACACTAATACAAGTGCAAAAGTGGTTTCCTGCACCAACACAAGTGCGAAAAGTGGTTTTTCAACACTAACACAAGTGTGAAAAGTGGTTTTTCAACACTATCTCAAGTGCAAAAAGTGTTTTTTCCACACTAATACAAGTGCAAAAGTGGTTTCCTGCACCAACACAAGTGCGAAAAGTGGTTTTTCAACACTAACACAAGTGCGAAAAGTGGTTTTTCAACACTATCACAAGTGCAAAAAGTGTTTTTTCCACACTAATACAAGTGCAAAAGTGGTTTCCTGCACCAACACAAGTGCGAAAAGTGGTTTTTCAACACTAACACAATTGCGAAAAGTGGTTTTTCCACACTAATACAAGTGCAAAAGTGGTTTCCTGCACCAACATAAGTGCGAAAAGTGGTTTTTCAACACTAACACAAGTGCGAAAAGTGGTTTTTCAACACTATCACAAGTGCGAAAAGTGGTTTTTCAACACTATCACAAGTGCAAAAAGTGTTTTTTCCACACTAATACAAGTGCAAAAGTGGTTTCCTGCACCAACATAAGTGCGAAAAGTGGTTTTTCAACACTAACACAAGTGCGAAAAGTGGTTTTTCAACACTAACACAAGTGCTAAAAGTGGTTTTTCAACACTATCACAAGTGCAAAAAGTGTTTTTTCCACACTAATACAAGTGCAAAAGTGGTTTCCTTCACCAACACAAGTGCGAAAAGTGGTTTTTCAACACCAACACAAGTGCAAAAAGTGGTTTTTCAACACTAACACAAGTGCGAAAAGTGGTTTTTCCACACTAATACAAGTGCAAAAGTGGTTTACTGCACCAACACAAGTGCGAAAAGTGGTTTTTCAACACTAACACAAGTGCGAAAAGTGGTTTTTCAACACTAACACAAGTGCGAAAAGTGGTTTTCCACACTAATACAAGTGCCAAAGTGATTTCCTGCACCAACACAAGTGCGAAAAGTGGTTTTTCAACACTAACACAAGTGCGAAATTGGTTTTTCAACACTATCACAAGTGCAAAAAGTGTTTTTTCCACACTAATACAAGTGCAAAAGTGGTTTCCTGCACCAACACAAGTGCGAAAACTGGTTTTTCAACACTAACACAAGTGCGAAAAGTGGTTTTTCAACACTAACACAAGTGCGAAAAGTGGTTTTTCAACACTATCACAAGTGCAAAAAGTGTTTTTTCCACACTAATACAAGTGCAAAAGTGGTTTCCTGCACCAACACAAGTGCGAAAAGTGGTTTTTCAACACTAACACAAGTGCGAAAAGTGGTTTTTCAACACTAACACAAGTGTAAAAAGTGGTTTTTCCATACTAATACAAGTGCAAAAGTGGTTTTCTGCACTAACACAAGTGCGAAAAGTGGTTTTTCAACACTAACACAAGTGCGAAAAGTTGTTTTTCAACACTAACACAAGTGCGAAAAGTGGTTTTTCCACCACACTAATACAAGTGCAAAAGTGGTTTCCTGCAGCAACACAAGTGCGAAAAGTGGTTTTTCAACACTAACACAAGTGCGAAAAGTGGTTTTTCAACACTATCACAAGTGCAAAAAGGGTTTTTTCCACACTAATACAAGTGCAAAAGTGGTTTCCTGCACCAACATAAGTGCGAAAAGTGGTTTCCTTCACCAACACAAGTGCGAAAAGTGGTTTTTCAACACTAACACAAGTGCGAAAAGTGGTTTTTCAACACTATCACAAGTGCAAAAAGTGTTTTTTCCACACTAATACAAGTGCAAAAGTGGTTTCCTTCACCAACACAAGTGCGAAAAGTGGTTTTTCAACACCAACACAAGTGCGAAAAGTGGTTTTTCAACACTAACACAAGTGCGAAAAGTGGTTTTTCCACACTAATACAAGTGCAAAAGTGGTTTACTGCACCAACACAAGTACGAAAAGTGGTTTTTCAACACTAACACAAGTGCGAAAAGTGGTTTTTCCACACTAATACAAGTGCAAAAGTGATTTCCTGCACCAACACAAGTGCGAAAAGTGGTTTTTCAACACTAACACAAGTGCAAAAAGTGGTTTTTCAACACTATCACAAGTGCAAAAAGTGTTTTTTCCACACTAATACAAGTGCAAAAGTGGTTTCCTGCACCAACACAAGTGCGAAAACTGGTTTTTCAACACTAACACAAGTGCGAAAAGTGGTTTTTCAACACTAACACAAGTGCGAAAAGTGTTTTTTCAACACTATCACAAGTGCAAAAAGTGTTTTTTCCACACTAATACAAGTGCAAAAGTGGTTTCCTGCACCAACACAAGTGCGAAAAGTGGTTTTTCAACACTAACACAAGTGCGAAAAGTGGTTTTTCAACACTATCACAAGTGCAAAAAGTGTTTTTTCCACACTAATACAAGTGCAAAAGTGGTTTCCTGCACCAACACAAGTGCGAAAACTGGTTTTTCAACACTAACACAAGTGCGAAAAGTGGTTTTTCAACACTATCACAAGTGCAAAAAGTGTTTTTTCCACACTAATACAAGTGCAAAAGTGGTTTCCTGCACTAACACAAGTGCGAAAAGTGGTTTTTCAACACTAACACAAGTGCGAAAAGTTGTTTTTCAACACTAACACAAGTGCGAAAAGTGGTTTTTCCTCACTAATACAAGTGCAAAAGTGGTTTCCTGCACCAACACAAGTGCGAAAAGTGGTTTTTCAACACTAACACAAGTGCGAAAAGTGGTTTTTCAACACTATCACAAGTGCAAAAAGTGTTTTTTCCACACTAATACAAGTGCAAAAGTGGTTTCCTGCACCAACACAAGTGCGAAAAGTGGTTTTTCAACACTAACACAAGTGCGAAAAGTGGTTTTTCAACACTAACACAAGTGCGAAAAGTGGTTTTTCAACACTATCACAAGTGCAAAAAGTGTTTTTTCCACACTAATACAAGTGCAAAAGTGGTTTCCTGCACCAACACAAGTGCGAAAAGTGGTTTTTCAACACTAACACAAGTGCGAAAAGTGGTATTTCAACACTAACACAAATGCGAAAAGTGGTTTTTCCACACTAATACAAGTGCAAAAGTGGTTTCCTGCACCAACACTAGTGCGAAAAGTGGTTTTTCAACACTAATACAAGTGCGAAAAGTGGTTTTTCAACACTTACACAAGTGCGAAAAGTGGTTTTTCAACACTAACACAAGTGCGAAAAGTGGTTTTTCAACACTAACACAAGTGCGAAAAGTGGTTTTTCCACACCAATACAAGTGCAAAAGTGGTTTCCTGCACCAACACAAGTGCGAAAAGTCGTTTTTCAACACGAACACAAGTGCGAAAAGTGGTTTTTCAACACTAACACAAGTGCGAAAAGTGGTTTTGCCACACTAATACAAGTGCAAAAGTGGTTTCCTGCACCAACACAAGTGCGAAAAGTGGTTTTTCAACACTAACGCAAGTGTGAAAAGTGGTTTTTCCACACTAATACAAGTGCAAAAGTGGTTTACTGCACCAACACAAGTACGAAAAGTGGTTTTTCAACACTAACACAAGTGCGAAAAGTGGTTTTTCCACACTAATACAAGTGCAAAAGTGATTTCCTGCACCAACACAAGTGCGAAAAGTGGTTTTTCAACACTAACACAAGTGCAAAAAGTGGTTTTTCAACACTATCACAAGTGCAAAAAGTGTTTTTTCCACACTAATACAAGTGCAAAAGTGGTTTCCTGCACCAACACAAGTGCGAAAACTGGTTTTTCAACACTAACACAAGTGCGAAAAGTGGTTTTTCAACACTAACACAAGTGCGAAAAGTGGTTTTTCAACAATATCACAAGTGCAAAAAGTGTTTTTTCCACACTAATACAAGTGCAAAAGTGGTTTTTTCCACACTAATACAAGTGCAAAAGTGGTTTCCTGCACCAACATAAGTGCGAAAAGTGGTTTCCTTCACCAACACAAGTGCGAAAAGTGGTTTTTCAACACTAACACAAGTGCGAAAAGTGGTTTTTCAACACTATCACAAGTGCAAAAAGTGTTTTTTCCACACTAATACAAGTGCAAAAGTGGTTTCCTGCACCAACACAAGTGCGAAAAGTGGTTTTTCAACACTAACACAATTGCGAAAAGTGGTTTTTCCACACTAATACAAGTGCAAAAGTGGTTTCCTGCACCAACATAAGTGCGAAAAGTGGTTTTTCAACACTAACACAAGTGCGAAAAGTGGTTTTTCAACACTATCACAAGTGCGAAAAGTGGTTTTTCAACACTATCACAAGTGCAAAAAGTGTTTTTTCCACACTAATACAAGTGCAAAAGTGGTTTCCTGCACCAACATAAGTGCGAAAAGTGGTTTTTCAACACTAACACAAGTGCGAAAAGTGGTTTTTCAACACTAACACAAGTGCTAAAAGTGGTTTTTCAACACTATCACAAGTGCAAAAAGTGTTTTTTCCACACTAATACAAGTGCAAAAGTGGTTTCCTTCACCAACACAAGTGCGAAAAGTGGTTTTTCAACACCAACACAAGTGCAAAAAGTGGTTTTTCAACAGTAACACAAGTGCGAAAAGTGGTTTTTCCACACTAATACAAGTGCAAAAGTGGTTTAATGCACCAACACAAGTGCGAAAAGTGGTTTTTCAACACTAACACAAGTGCGAAAAGTGGTTTTTCAACACTAACACAAGTGCGAAAAGTTGTTTTCCACACTAATACAAGTGCCAAAGTGATTTCCTGCACCAACACAAGTGCGAAAAGTGGTTTTTCAACACTAACACAAGTGCGAAATTGGTTTTTCAACACTATCACAAGTGCAAAAAGTGTTTTTTCCACACTAATACAAGTGCAAAAGTGGTTTCCTGCACCAACACAAGTGCGAAAACTGGTTTTTCAACACTAACACAAGTGCGAAAAGTGGTTTTTCAACACTAACACAAGTGCGAAAAGTGGTTTTTCAACACTATCACAAGTGCAAAAAGTGTTTTTTCCACACTAATACAAGTGCAAAAGTGGTTTCCTGCACCAACACAAGTGCGAAAAGTGGTTTTTCAACACTAACACAAGTGCGAAAAGTGGTTTTTCAACACTATCACAAGTGCGAAAAGTGGTTTTTCAACACTATCACAAGTGCAAAAAGTGTTTTTTCCACACTAATACAAGTGCAAAAGTGGTTTCCTGCACCAACATAAGTGCGAAAAGTGGTTTTTCAACACTAACACAAGTGCGAAAAGTGGTTTTTCAACACTAACACAAGTGCGAAAACTGGTTTTTCAACACTATCACAAGTGCAAAAAGTGTTTTTTCCACACTAATACAAGTGCAAAAGTGGTTTCCTGCACCAACACAAGTGTAAAAAGTGGTTTTTCCATACTAATACAAGTGCAAAAGTGGTTTTCTGCACTAACACAAGTGCGAAAAGTGGTTTTTCAACACCAACACAAGTGCGAAAAGTTGTTTTTCAACACTAACACAAGTGCGAAAAGTGGTTTTTCCACACTAATACAAGTGCAAAAGTGGTTTCCTGCAGCAACACAAGTGCGAAAAGTGGTTTTTCAACACTAACACAAGTGCGAAAAGTGGTTTTTCAACACTATCACAAGTGCAAAAAGGGTTTTTTCCACACTAATACAAGTGCAAAAGTGGTTTCCTGCACCAACATAAGTGCGAAAAGTGGTTTCCTTCACCAACACAAGTGCGAAAAGTGGTTTTTCAACACTAACACAAGTGCGAAAAGTGGTTTTTCAACACTATCATAAGTGCAAAAAGTGTTTTTTCCACACTAATACAAGTGCAAAAGTGGTTTCCTGCAGCAACACAAGTGCGAAAAGTGGTTTTTCAACACTAACACAAGTGCGAAAAGTGGTTTTTCAACACTATCACAAGTGCAAAAAGTGTTTTTTCCACACTAATACAAGTGCAAAAGTGGTTTCCTGCACCAACACAAGTGCGAAAACTGGTTTTTCAACACTAACACAAGTGCGAAAAGTGGTTTTTCAACACTAACACAAGTGCGAAAAGTGGTTTTTCAACACTATCACAAGTGCAAAAAGTGTTTTTTCCACACTAATACAAGTGCAAAAGTGGTTTCCTGCACCAACACAAGTGCGAAAAGTGGTTTTTCAACACTATCACAAGTGCAAAAAGTGTTTTTTCCACACTAATACAAGTGCAAAAGTGGTTTCCTGCACTAACACAAGTGCGAAAAGTGGTTTTTCAACACTAACACAAGTGCGAAAAGTTGTTTTTCAACACTAACACAAGTGCGAAAAGTGGTTTTTCCTCACTAATACAAGTGCAAAAGTGGTTTCCTGCACCAACACAAGTGCGAAAAGTGGTTTTTCAACACTAACACAAGTGCGAAAAGTGGTTTTTCAACACTATCACAAGTGCAAAAAGTGTTTTTTCCACACTAATACAAGTGCAAAAGTGGTTTCCTGCACCAACACAAGTGCGAAAAGTGGTTTTTCAACACTAACACAAGTGCGAAAAGTGGTTTTTCAACACTAACACAAGTGCGAAAAGTGGTTTTTCAACACTATCACAAGTGCAAAAAGTGTTTTTTCCACACTAATACAAGTGCAAAAGTGGTTTCCTGCACCAACACAAGTGCGAAAAGTGGTTTTTCAACACTAACACAAGTGCGAAAAGTGGTATTTCAACACTAACACAAGTGCGAAAAGTGGTTTTTCCACACTAATACAAGTGCAAAAGTGGTTTCCTGCACCAACACTAGTGCGAAAAGTGGTTTTTCAACACTAATACAAGTGCGAAAAGTGGTTTTTCAACACTTACACAAGTGCGAAAAGTGGTTTTTCAACACTAACACAAGTGCGAAAAGTGGTTTTTCAACACTAACACAAGTGCGAAAAGTGGTTTTTCCACACTAATACAAGTGCAAAAGTGGTTTCCTGCACCAACACAAGTGCGAAAAGTCGTTTTTCAACACGAACACAAGTGCGAAAAGTGGTTTTTCAACACTAACACAAGTGCGAAAAGTGGTTTTTCCACACTAATACAAGTGCAAAAGTGGTTTCCTGCACCAACACAAGTGCGAAAAGTGGTTTTTCAACACTAACACAAGTGTGAAAAGTGGTTTTTCAACACTATCACAAGTGCAAAAAGGGTTTTTTCCACACTAATACAAGTGCAAAAGTGGTTTCCTGCACCAACATAAGTGCGAAAAGTGGTTTCCTTCACCAACACAAGTGCGAAAAGTGGTTTTTCAACACTAATACAAGTGCAAAAGTGGTTTACTGCACCAACACAAGTGCGAAAAGTGGTTTTTCAACACTAACACAAGTGCGAAAAGTGGTTTTTCAACAATATCACAAGTGCAAAAAGTGTTTTTTCCACACTAATACAAGTGCAAAAGTGGTTCCCTGCACCAACACAAGTGCAAAAAGTGTTTTTTCCACACTAATACAAGTGCAAAAGTGGTTTCCTGCAGCAACACAAGTGCGAAAAGTGGTTTTTCAACACTAACTCAAGTGCGAAAAGTGGTTTTTCAACACTATCATAAGTGCAAAAAGTGTTTTTTCCACACTAATACAAGTGCAAAAGTGGTTTCCTGCAGCAACACAAGTGCGAAAAGTGGTTTTTCAACACTAACACAAGTGCGAAAAGTGGTTTTTCAACACTATCACAAGTGCAAAAAGTGTTTTTTCCACACTAACACAAGTGCAAAAGTGGTTTCCTGCACCAACACAAGTGCGAAAACTGGTTTTTCAACACTAACACAAGTGCGAAAAGTGGTTTTTCAACACTAACACAAGTGCGAAAAGTGGTTTTTCAACACTATCACAAGTGCAAAAAGTGTTTTTTCCACACTAATACAAGTGCAAAAGTGGTTTCCTGCACCAACACAAGTGCGAAAAGTGGTTTTTCAACACTATCACAAGTGCAAAAAGTGTTTTTTCCACACTAATACAAGTGCAAAAGTGGTTTCCTGCACTAACACAAGTGCGAAAAGTGGTTTTTCAACACTAACACAAGTGCGAAAAGTTGTTTTTCAACACTAACACAAGTGCGAAAAGTGGTTTTTCCTCACTAATACAAGTGCAAAAGTGGTTTCCTGCACCAACACAAGTGCGAAAAGTGGTTTTTCAACACTAACACAAGTGCGAAAAGTGGTTTTTCAACACTATCACAAGTGCAAAAAGTGTTTTTTCCACACTAATACAAGTGCAAAAGTGGTTTCCTGCACCAACACAAGTGCGAAAAGTGGTTTTTCAACACTAACACAAGTGCGAAAAGTGGTTTTTCAACAATATCACAAGTGCAAAAAGTGTTTTTTCCACACTAATACAAGTGCAAAAGTGGTTTTTTCCACACTAATACAAGTGCAAAAGTGGTTTCCTGCACCAACATAAGTGCGAAAAGTGGTTTCCTTCACCAACACAAGTGCGAAAAGTGGTTTTTCAACACTAACACAAGTGCGAAAAGTGGTTTTTCAACACTATCACAAGTGCAAAAAGTGTTTTTTCCACACTAATACAAGTGCAAAAGTGGTTTCCTGCACCAACACAAGTGCGAAAAGTGGTTTTTCAACACTAACACAATTGCGAAAAGTGGTTTTTCCACACTAATACAAGTGCAAAAGTGGTTTCCTGCACCAACATAAGTGCGAAAAGTGGTTTTTCAACACTAACACAAGTGCGAAAAGTGGTTTTTCAACACTATCACAAGTGCGAAAAGTGGTTTTTCAACACTATCACAAGTGCAAAAAGTGTTTTTTCCACACTAATACAAGTGCAAAAGTGGTTTCCTGCACCAACATAAGTGCGAAAAGTGGTTTTTCAACACTAACACAAGTGCGAAAAGTGGTTTTTCAACACTAACACAAGTGCTAAAAGTGGTTTTTCAACACTATCACAAGTGCAAAAAGTGTTTTTTCCACACTAATACAAGTGCAAAAGTGGTTTCCTTCACCAACACAAGTGCGAAAAGTGGTTTTTCAACACCAACACAAGTGCAAAAAGTGGTTTTTCAACAGTAACACAAGTGCGAAAAGTGGTTTTTCCACACTAATACAAGTGCAAAAGTGGTTTAATGCACCAACACAAGTGCGAAAAGTGGTTTTTCAACACTAACACAAGTGCGAAAAGTGGTTTTTCAACACTAACACAAGTGCGAAAAGTTGTTTTCCACACTAATACAAGTGCCAAAGTGATTTCCTGCACCAACACAAGTGCGAAAAGTGGTTTTTCAACACTAACACAAGTGCGAAATTGGTTTTTCAACACTATCACAAGTGCAAAAAGTGTTTTTTCCACACTAATACAAGTGCAAAAGTGGTTTCCTGCACCAACACAAGTGCGAAAACTGGTTTTTCAACACTAACACAAGTGCGAAAAGTGGTTTTTCAACACTAACACAAGTGCGAAAAGTGGTTTTTCAACACTATCACAAGTGCAAAAAGTGTTTTTTCCACACTAATACAAGTGCAAAAGTGGTTTCCTGCACCAACACAAGTGCGAAAAGTGGTTTTTCAACACTAACACAAGTGCGAAAATTGGTTTTTCAACACTAACACAAGAAGTGTAAAAAGTGGTTTTTCCATACTAATACAAGTGCAAAAGTGGTTTTCTGCACTAACACAAGTGCGAAAAGTGGTTTTTCAACACTAACACAAGTGCGAAAAGTTGTTTTTCAACACTAACACAAGTGCGAAAAGTGGTTTTTCCACACTAATACAAGTGCAAAAGTGGTTTCCTGCAGCAACACAAGTGCGAAAAGTGGTTTTTCAACACTAACACAAGTGCGAAAAGTGGTTTTTCAACACTATCACAAGTGCAAAAAGGGTTTTTTCCACACTAATACAAGTGCAAAAGTGGTTTCCTGCACCAACATAAGTGCGAAAAGTGGTTTCCTTCACCAACACAAGTGCGAAAAGTGGTTTTTCAACACTAACACAAGTGCGAAAAGTGGTTTTTCAACACTATCACAAGTGCAAAAAGTGTTTTTTCCACACTAATACAAGTGCAAAAGTGGTTTCCTTCACCAACACAAGTGCGAAAAGTGGTTTTTCAACACCAACACAAGTGCGAAAAGTGGTTTTTCAACACTAACACAAGTGCGAAAAGTGGTTTTTCCACACTAATACAAGTGCAGAAGTGGTTTACTGCACCAACACAAGTACGAAAAGTGGTTTTTCAACACTAACACAAGTGCGAAAAGTGGTTTTTCCACACTAATACAAGTGCAAAAGTGATTTCCTGCACCAACACAAGTGCGAAAAGTGGTTTTTCAACACTAACACAAGTGCAAAAAGTGGTTTTTCAACACTATCACAAGTGCAAAAAGTGTTTTTTCCACACTAATACAAGTGCAAAAGTGGTTTCCTGCACCAACACAAGTGCGAAAACTGGTTTTTCAACACTAACACAAGTGCGAAAAGTGGTTTTTCAACACTAACACAAGTGCGAAAAGTGTTTTTTCAACACTATCACAAGTGCAAAAAGTGTTTTTTCCACACTAATACAAGTGCAAAAGTGGTTTCCTGCACCAACACAAGTGCGAAAAGTGGTTTTTCAACACTAACACAAGTGCGAAAAGTGGTTTTTCAACACTATCACAAGTGCAAAAAGTGTTTTTTCCACACTAATACAAGTGCAAAAGTGGTTTCCTGCACCAACACAAGTGCGAAAACTGGTTTTTCAACACTAACACAAGTGCGAAAAGTGGTTTTTCAACACTATCACAAGTGCAAAAAGTGTTTTTTCCACACTAATACAAGTGCAAAAGTGGTTTCCTGCACTAACACAAGTGCGAAAAGTGGTTTTTCAACACTAACACAAGTGCGAAAAGTTGTTTTTCAACACTAACACAAGTGCGAAAAGTGGTTTTTCCTCACTAATACAAGTGCAAAAGTGGTTTCCTGCACCAACACAAGTGCGAAAAGTGGTTTTTCAACACTAACACAAGTGCGAAAAGTGGTTTTTCAACACTATCACAAGTGCAAAAAGTGTTTTTTCCACACTAATACAAGTGCAAAAGTGGTTTCCTGCACCAACACAAGTGCGAAAAGTGGTTTTTCAACACTAACACAAGTGCGAAAAGTGGTTTTTCAACACTAACACAAGTGCGAAAAGTGGTTTTTCAACACTATCACAAGTGCAAAAAGTGTTTTTTCCACACTAATACAAGTGCAAAAGTGGTTTCCTGCACCAACACAAGTGCGAAAAGTGGTTTTTCAACACTAACACAAGTGCGAAAAGTGGTATTTCAACACTAACACAAATGCGAAAAGTGGTTTTTCCACACTAATACAAGTGCAAAAGTGGTTTCCTGCACCAACACTAGTGCGAAAAGTGGTTTTTCAACACTAATACAAGTGCGAAAAGTGGTTTTTCAACACTTACACAAGTGCGAAAAGTGGTTTTTCAACACTAACACAAGTGCGAAAAGTGGTTTTTCAACACTAACACAAGTGCGAAAAGTGGTTTTTCCACACTAATACAAGTGCAAAAGTGGTTTCCTGCACCAACACAAGTGCGAAAAGTCGTTTTTCAACACGAACACAAGTGTGAAAAGTGGTTTTTCAACACTAACACAAGTGCGAAAAGTGGTTTTGCCACACTAATACAAGTGCAAAAGTGGTTTCCTGCACCAACACAAGTGCGAAAAGTGGTTTTTCAACACTAACACAAGTGTGAAAAGTGGTTTTTCCACACTAATACAAGTGCAAAAGTGGTTTACTGCACCAACACAAGTACGAAAAGTGGTTTTTCAACACTAACACAAGTGCGAAAAGTGGTTTTTCCACACTAATACAAGTGCAAAAGTGATTTCCTGCACCAACACAAGTGCGAAAAGTGGTTTTTCAACACTAACACAAGTGCAAAAAGTGGTTTTTCAACACTATCACAAGTGCAAAAAGTGTTTTTTCCACACTAATACAAGTGCAAAAGTGGTTTCCTGCACCAACACAAGTGCGAAAACTGGTTTTTCAACACTAACACAAGTGCGAAAAGTGGTTTTTCAACACTAACACAAGTGCGAAAAGTGTTTTTTCAACACTATCACAAGTGCAAAAAGTGTTTTTTTCCACACTAATACAAGTGCAAAAGTGGTTTCCTGCACCAACACAAGTGCGAAAAGTGGTTTTTCAACACTAACACAAGTGCGAAAAGTGGTTTTTCAACACTATCACAAGTGCAAAAAGTGTTTTTTCCACACTAATACAAGTGCAAAAGTGGTTTCCTGCACCAACACAAGTGCGAAAACTGGTTTTTCAACACTAACACAAGTGCGAAAAGTGGTTTTTCAACACTATCACAAGTGCAAAAAGTGTTTTTTCCACACTAATACAAGTGCAAAAGTGGTTTCCTGCACTAACACAAGTGCGAAAAGTGGTTTTTCAACACTAACACAAGTGCGAAAAGTTGTTTTTCAACACTAACACAAGTGCGAAAAGTGGTTTTTCCTCACTAATACAAGTGCAAAAGTGGTTTCCTGCACCAACACAAGTGCGAAAAGTGGTTTTTCAACACTAACACAAGTGCGAAAAGTGGTTTTTCAACACTATCACAAGTGCAAAAAGTGTTTTTTCCACACTAATACAAGTGCAAAAGTGGTTTCCTGCACCAACACAAGTGCGAAAAGTGGTTTTTCAACACTAACACAAGTGCGAAAAGTGGTTTTTCAACACTAACACAAGTGCGAAAAGTGGTTTTTCAACACTATCACAAGTGCAAAAAGTGTTTTTTCCACACTAATACAAGTGCAAAAGTGGTTTCCTGCACCAACACAAGTGCGAAAAGTGGTTTTTCAACACTAACACAAGTGCGAAAAGTGGTATTTCAACACTAACACAAATGCGAAAAGTGGTTTTTCCACACTAATACAAGTGCAAAAGTGGTTTCCTGCACCAACACTAGTGCGAAAAGTGGTTTTTCAACACTAATACAAGTGCGAAAAGTGGTTTTTCAACACTTACACAAGTGCGAAAAGTGGTTTTTCAACACTAACACAAGTGCGAAAAGTGGTTTTTCAACACTAACACAAGTGCGAAAAGTGGTTTTTCCACACTAATACAAGTGCAAAAGTGGTTTCCTGCACCAACACAAGTGCGAAAAGTCGTTTTTCAACACGAACACAAGTGCGAAAAGTGGTTTTTCAACACTAACACAAGTGCGAAAAGTGGTTTTGCCACACTAATACAAGTGCAAAAGTGGTTTCCTGCACCAACACAAGTGCGAAAAGTGGTTTTTCAACACTAACACAAGTGTGAAAAGTGGTTTTTCAACACTATCTCAAGTGCAAAAAGTGTTTTTCCACACTAATACAAGTGCAAAAGTGGTTTCCTGCACCAACATAAGTGCGAAAAGTGGTTTTTCAACACCAACACATGTGCGAAAAGTGGTTTTTCAACACTAACACAAGTGCGAAAAGTGGTTTTTCAACACTATCACAAGTGCAAAAAGTGTTTTTTCCACACTAATACAAGTGCAAAAGTGGTTTCCTGCACCAACACAAGTGCGAAAAGTGTTTTTTCAACACCAACACAAGTGCGAAAAGTGGTTTTTCAACACCAACACAAGTGCGAAGTGGTTTTTCAACACTAATACAAGTGCAAAAGTGGTTTACTGCACCAACACAAGTGCGAAAAGTGGTTTTTCAACACTAACACAAGTGCGAAAAGTGGTTTTTCAACAATATCACAAGTGCAAAAAGTGTTTTTTCCACACTAATACAAGTGCAAAAGTGGTTCCCTGCACCAACACAAGTGCGAAAAGTGGTTTTTCAACACTAACACAAGTGCGAAAAATGGTTTTTCAACACTAACACAAGTGCGAAAAGTGGTTTTTCAACACTATCACAAGTGCAAAAAGTGTTTTTTCCACACTAATACAAGTGCAAAAGTGGTTTCCTGCACCAACACAAGTGTAAAAAGTGGTTTTTCCATACTAATACAAGTGCAAAAGTGGTTTTCTGCACTAACACAAGTGCGAAAAGTGGTTTTTCAACACCAACACAAGTGCGAAAAGTTGTTTTTCAACACTAACACAAGTGCGAAAAGTGGTTTTTCCACACTAATACAAGTGCAAAAGTGGTTTCCTGCAGCAACACAAGTGCGAAAAGTGGTTTTTCAACACTAACACAAGTGCGAAAAGTGGTTTTTCAACACTATCACAAGTGCAAAAAGGGTTTTTTCCACACTAATACAAGTGCAAAAGTGGGTTCCTGCACAAACATAAGTGCGAAAAGTGGTTTCCTTCACCAACACAAGTGCGAAAAGTGGTTTTTCAACACTAACACAAGTGCGAAAAGTGGTTTTTCAACACTATCATAAGTGCAAAAAGTGTTTTTTCCACACTAATACAAGTGCAAAAGTGGTTTCCTGCAGCAACACAAGTGCGAAAAGTGGTTTTTCAACACTAACACAAGTGCGAAAAGTGGTTTTTCAACACTAACACAAGTGTAAAAAGTGGTTTTTCCATACTAATACAAGTGCAAAAGTGGTTTTCTGCACTAACACAAGTGCGAAAAGTGGTTTTTCAACACTAACACAAGTGCGAAAAGTTGTTTTTCAACACTAACACAAGTGCGAAAAGTGGTTTTTCCACACTAATACAAGTGCAAAAGTGGTTTCCTGCACCAACATAAATGCGAAAAGTGGTTTCCTTCACCAACACAAGTGCGAAAAGTGGTTTTTCAACACTAACACAAGTGCGAAAAGTGGTTTTTCAACACTATCACAAGTGCAAAAAGTGTTTTTTCCACACTAATACAAGTGCAAAAGTGGTTTCCTTCACCAACACAAGTGCGAAAAGTGGTTTTTCAACACCAACACAAGTGCGAAAAGTGGTTTTTCAACACTAACACAAGTGCGAAAAGTGGTTTTTCCACACTAATACAAGTGCAAAAGTGGTTTACTGCACCAACACAAGTACGAAAAGTGGTTTTTCAACACTAACACAAGTGCGAAAAGTGGTTTTTCCACACTAATACAAGTGCAAAAGTGATTTCCTGCACCAACACAAGTGCGAAAAGTGGTTTTTCAACACTAACACAAGTGCAAAAAGTGGTTTTTCAACACTATCACAAGTGCAAAAAGTGTTTTTTCCACACTAATACAAGTGCAAAAGTGGTTTCCTGCACCAACACAAGTGCGAAAACTGGTTTTTCAACACTAACACAAGTGCGAAAAGTGGTTTTTCAACACTAACACAAGTGTGAAAAGTATTTTTTCAACACTATCACAAGTGCAAAAAGTGTTTTTTCCACACTAATACAAGTGCAAAAGTGGTTTCCTGCACCAACACAAGTGCGAAAAGTGGTTTCCTGCACCAACACAAGTGTGAAAACTGGTTTTTCAACACTAACACAAGTGCGAAAAGTGGTTTTTCAACACTATCACAAGTGCAAAAAGTGTTTTTTCCACACTAATACAAGTGCAAAAGTGGTTTCCTGCACTAACACAAGTGCGAAAAGTGGTTTTTCAACACTAACACAAGTGCGAAAAGTTGTTTTTCAACACTAACACAAGTGCAAAAAGTGGTTTTTCCTCACTAATACAAGTGCAAAAGTGGTTTCCTGCACCAACACAAGTGCGAAAAGTGGTTTTTCAACACTAACACAAGTGCGAAAAGTGGTTTTTCAACACTATCACAAGTGCAAAAAGTGTTTTTTCCACACTAATACAAGTGCAAAAGTGGTTTCCTGCACCAACACAAGTGCGAAAAGTGGTTTTTCAACACTAACACAAGTGCGAAAAGTGGTTTTTCAACACTAACACAAGTGCGAAAAGTGGTTTTTCAACACTATCACAAGTGCAAAAAGTGTTTTTTCCACACTAATACAAGTGCAAAAGTGGTTTCCTGCACCAACACAAGTGCGAAAAGTGGTTTTTCAACACTAACACAAGGGCAAAAAGTGGTATTTCAACACTAACACAAGTGCGAAAAGTGGTTTTTTCCACACTAATACAAGTGCAAAAGTGGTTTCCTGCACCAACACTAGTGCGAAAAGTGGTTTTTCAACACTAATACAAGTGCGAAAAGTGGTTTTTCAACACTTACACAAGTGCGAAAAGTGGTTTTTCAACACTAACACAAGTGCGAAAAGTGGTTTTTCAACACTAACACAAGTGCGAAAAGTGGTTTTTCCACACTAATACAAGTGCAAAAGTGGTTTCCTGCACCAACACAAGTGCGAAAAGTCGTTTTTCAACACGAACACAAGTGCGAAAAGTGGTTTTTCAACACTAACACAAGTGCGAAAAGTGGTTTTTCCACACTAATACAAGTGCAAAAGTGGTTTCCTGCACCAACACAAGTGCGAAAAGTGGTTTTTCAACACTAACACAAGTGTGAAAAGTGGTTTTTCAACACTATCTCAAGTGCAAAAAGTGTTTTTTCCACACTAATACAAGTGCAAAAGTGGTTTCCTGCACCAACATAAGTGCGAAAAGTGGTTTTTCAACACCAACACATGTGCGAAAAGTGGTTTTTCAACACTAACACAAGTGCGAAAAGTGGTTTTTCAACACTATCACAAGTGCAAAAAGTGTTTTTTCCACACTAATACAAGTGCAAAAGTGGTTTCCTGCACCAACACAAGTGCGAAAAGTGGTTTTTCAACACCAACACAAGTGCGAAAAGTGGTTTTTCAACACCAAAACAAGTGCGAAAAGTGGTTTTTCAACACTAATACAAGTGCAAAAGTGGTTTACTGCACCAACACAAGTGCGAAAAGTGGTTTTTCAACACTAACACAAGTGCGAAAAGTGGTTTTTCAACAATATCACAAGTGCAAAAAGTGTTTTTTCCACACTAATACAAGTGCAAAAGTGGTTCCCTGCACCAACACAAGTGCGAAAAGTGGTTTTTCAACACTAACACAAGTGCGAAAAATGGTTTTTCAACACTAACACAAGTGCGAAAAGTGGTTTTTCAACACTATCACAAGTGCAAAAAGTGTTTTTTCCACACTAATACAAGTGCAAAAGTGGTTTCCTGCACCAACACAAGTGTAAAAAGTGGTTTTTCCATACTAATACAAGTGCAAAAGTGGTTTTCTGCACTAACACAAGTGCGAAAAGTGGTTTTTCAACACCAACACAAGTGCGAAAAGTTGTTTTTCAACACTAACACAAGTGCGAAAAGTGGTTTTTCCACACTAATACAAGTGCAAAAGTGGTTTCCTGCAGCAACACAAGTGCGAAAAGTGGTTTTTCAACACTAACACAAGTGCGAAAAGTGGTTTTTCAACACTATCACAAGTGCAAAAAGGGTTTTTTCCACACTAATACAAGTGCAAAAGTGGTTTCCTGCACCAACATAAGTGCGAAAAGTGGTTTCCTTCACCAACACAAGTGCGAAAAGTGGTTTTTCAACACTAACACAAGTGCGAAAAGTGGTTTTTCAACACTATCATAAGTGCAAAAAGTGTTTTTTCCACACTAATACAAGTGCAAAAGTGGTTTCCTTCACCAACACAAGTGCGAAAAGTGGTTTTTCAACACCAACACAAGTGCGAAAAGTGGTTTTTCAACACTAACACAAGTGCGAAAAGTGGTTTTTCCACACTAATACAAGTGCAAAAGTGGTTTACTGCACCAACACAAGTACGAAAAGTGGTTTTTCAACACTAACACCAGTGCGAAAAGTGGTTTTTCCACACTAATACAAGTGCAAAAGTGATTTCCTGCACCAACACAAGTGCGAAAAGTGGTTTTTCAACACTAACACAAGTGCAAAAAGTGGTTTTTCAACACTATCACAAGTGCAAAAAGTGTTTTTTCCACACTAATACAAGTGCAAAAGTGGTTTCCTGCACCAACACAAGTGCGAAAACTGGTTTTTCAACACTAACACAAGTGCGAAAAGTGGTTTTTCAACACTAACACAAGTGCGAAAAGTGTTTTTTCAACACTATCACAAGTGCAAAAAGTGTTTTTTCCACACTAATACAAGTGCAAAAGTGGTTTCCTGCACCAACACAAGTGCGAAAAGTGGTTT
>NW_027618582.1:0-67932 GCF_964187855.1 Myxine glutinosa | reverse complement strand
ACAAGTGCGAAAAGTGGTTTTTCAACACTAACACAAGTGCGAAAAGTGGTTTTTCAACACTATCACAAGTGCAAAAAGTGTTTTTTCCACACTAATACAAGTGCAAAAGTGGTTTCCTGCACCAACACAAGTGCGAAAAGTGGTTTTTCAACACTAACACAAGTGCGAAAAGTGGTTTTTCAACACTAACACAAGTGCGAAAAGTGGTTTTTCAACACTAACACAAGTGCGAAAAGTGGTTTTTCCACACTAATACAAGTGCAAAGGTGGTTTCCTGCACCAACACAAGTGCGAAAAGTGGTTTTTCAACACTAACACAAGTGCGAAAAGTGGATTTTCAACACTAACACAAGTGCGAAAAGTGGTTTTTCAACACTAACACAAGTGCGAAAAGTGTTTTTTCCACACTAATACAAGTGCAAAAGTGGTTTCCTGCACCAACACAAGTGCGAAAAGTGGTTTTTCAACACAAACATAAGTGCGAAAAGTGGTTTTTCAACACTAACACAAGTGCGAAAAGTGGTTTTTCCACACTAATACAAGTGCAAAAGTGGTTTCCTGCACCAACACAAGTGCGAAAAGTGGTTTTTCAACACTATCACAAGTGCGAAAAGTGGTTTTTCCACACTAATACAAGTGCAAAAGTGGTTTCCTGCACCAACACAAGTGCGAAAAGTGGTTTTTCAACACTAACACAAGTGCGAAAAGTGGTTTTTCAACGCTAAAACAAGTGCGAAAAGTGGTTTTTCAACACTAACACAAGTGCGAAAAGTGTTTTTTCCACACTAATACAAGTGCAAAAGTGGTTTCCTGCACCAACACAAGTGCGAAAAGTGGTTTTTCAACACTAACACAAGTGCGAAAAGTGGTTTTTCAACACTAATACAAGTGCAAAAGTGGTTTCCTGCACCAACACAAGTGCGAAAAGTGGTTTTTCCACACTAATACAAGTGCAAAAGTGGTTTCCTGCACCAACACAAGTGCGAAAAGTGGTTTTTCAACACTAACACAAGTGCGAAAAGTGTTTTTTCCACACTAATACAAGTGCAAAAGTGGTTTCCTGCACCAACACAAGTGCGAAAAGTGGTTTTTCAACACAAACATAAGTGCGAAAAGTGGTTTTTCAACACTAACACAAGTGCGAAAAGTGGTTTTTCCACACTAATACAAGTGCAAAAGTGGTTTCCTGCACCAACACAAGTGCGAAAAGTGGTTTTTCAACACTATCACAAGTGCGAAAAGTGGTTTTTCAACACTAATACAAGTGCAAAAGTGGTTTCCTGCACCAACACAAGTGCGAAAAGTGGTTTTTCAACACTAACACAAGTGCGAAAAGTGGTTTTTCAACGCTAAAACAAGTGCGAAAAGTGGTTTTTCAACAGTAACACAAGTGCGAAAAGTGTTTTTTCCACACTAATACAAGTGCAAAAGTGGTTTCCTGCACCAACACAAGTGCGAAAAGTGGTTTTTCAACACTAACCCAAGTGCGAAAAGTGGTTTTTCAACACTAATACAAGTGCAAAAGTGGTTTCCTGCACCAACACAAGTGCGAAAAGTGGTTTTTCCACACTAATACAAGTGCAAAAGTGGTTTCCTGCACCAACACAAGTGCGAAAAGTGGTTTTTCAACACTAACACAAGTGCGAAAAGTGGTTTTTCAACACTAACACAAGTGCGAAAAGTGGTTTTTCAACACTAACACAAGTGCGAAAAGTGTTTTTTCCACACTAATACAAGTGCAAAAGTGGTTTCCTGCACCAACACAAGTGCGAAAAGTGGTTTTTCAACACTAACACAAGTGCAAAATGTGGTTTTTCAACACTAACACAAGTGCGAAAAGTGGTTTTTCAACACTAACACAAGTGCGAAAAGTGGTTTTTCAACACTAACACAAGTGCGAAAAGTGGTTTTTCCACACTAATAGAAGTGCAAAAGTGGTTTCCTGCACCAACACAAGTGCGAAAAGTGGTTTTTCAACACTATCACAAGTGCGAAAAGTGGTTTTTCCACACTAATACAAGTGCAAAAGTGGTTTCCTGCACCAACACAAGTGCGAAAAGTGGTTTTTCAACACTAACACAAGTGCGAAAAGTGGTTTTTCAATGCTAAAACAAGTGCGAAAAGTGGTTTTTCAACACTAACACAAGTGCGAAAAGTGTTTTTTCCACACTAATACAAGTGCAAAAGTGGTTTCCTGCACCAACACAAGTGCGAAAATTGGTTTTTCAACACTAACACAAGTGCGAAAAGTGGTTTTTCAACACTAATACAAGTGCAAAAGTGGTTTCCTGCACCAACACAAGTGCGAAAAGTGGTTTTTCCACACTAATACAAGTGCAAAAGTGGTTTCCTGCACCAACACAAGTGCGAAAAGTGGTTTTTCAACACTAACACAAGTGCGAAAAGTGGTTTTTCAACACTAACACAAGTGCGAAAAGTGGTTTTTCAACACTAACACAAGTGCGAAAAGTGGTTTTTCAACACTAACACAAGTGCGAAAAGTGTTTTTTCCACACTAATACAAGTGCAAAAGTGGTTTCCTGCACCAACACAAGTGCGAAAAGTGGTTTTTCAACACTAACACAAGTGCAAAATGTGGTTTTTCAACACTAACACAAGTGCGAAAAGTGGTTTTTCAACACTAACACAAGTGCGAAAAGTGGTTTTTCACACTAACACAAGTGCGAAAAGTGGTTTTTCCACACTAATAGAAGTGCAAAAGTGGTTTCCTGCACCAACACAAGTGCGAAAAGTGGTTTTTCAACACTAACACAAGTGCGAAAAGTGGTTTTTCAACACTATCACAAGTGCAAAAAGTGTTTTTTCCACACTAATACAAGTGCAAAAGTGGTTTCCTGCACCAACACAAGTGCGAAAAGTGGTTTTTCAACACTAACACAAGTGCGAAAAGTGGTTTTTCAACACTAACACAAGTGCGAAAAGTGGTTTTTCAACACTAACACAAGTGCGAAAAGTGGTTTTTCCACACTAACACAAGTGCAAAAGTGGTTTCCTTCACCAACACAAGTGGGAAATGTGGTTTTTCAACACTAACACAAGTGCGAAAAGTGGTTTTTCAACACTAACACAAGTGCGAAAAGTGGTTTTTCCACACTAATACAAGTGCAAAAGTGGTTTCCTGCACCAACACAAGTGCGAAAAGTGGTTTTTCAACACTAACACAAGTGCGAAAAGTGGTTTTTCAACACAAACACAAGTGCGAAAAGTGGTTTTTCAACACTAACACAAGTGCGAAAAGTGTTTTTTCCACACTAATACAAGTGCAAAAGTGGTTTCCTGCACCAACACAAGTGCGAAAAGTGGTTTTTCAACACTATCACAAGTGCGAAAAGTGGTTTTTCCACACTAATACAAGTGCAAAAGTGGTTTCCTGCACCAACACAAGTGCGAAAAGTGGTTTTTCAACACTAATACAAGTGCAAAAGTGGTTTCCTGCACCAACACAAGTGCGAAAAGTGGTTTTTCCACACTAATACAAGTGCAAAAGTGGTTTCCTGCACCAACACAAGTGTGAAAAGTGGTTTTTCAACACTAACACAATTGCGAAAAGTGGTTTTTCCACACTAATACAAGTGCAAAAGTGGATTTTCAACACTAACACAAGTGCGAAAAGTGGTTTTTCAAAACTAATACAAGTGCAAAAGTGGTTTCCTGAACCAACACAAGTGCGAAAAGTGGTTTTTCAACACTAACACAAGTGCGAAAAGTGGTTTTTCAACACTAACACAAGTGCGAAAAGTGGTTTTTCAACACTAACACAAGTGCGAAAAGTGTTTTTTCCACACTAATACAAGTGCAAAAGTGGTTTCCTGCACCAACACAAGTGCAAAAAGTGGTTTTTCAACACTATCACAAGTGCGAAAAGTGGTTTTTCCACACTAATACAAGTGCAAAAGTGGTTTCCTGCACCAACACAAGTGCGAAAAGTGGTTTTTCAACACTAACACAAGTGCGAAAAGTGGTTTTTCAACGCTAAAACAAGTGCGAAAAGTGGTTTTTCAACACTAACACAAGTGCGAAAAGTGTTTTTTCCACACTAATACAAGTGCAAAAGTGGTTTCCTGCACCAACACAAGTGCGAAAAGTGGTTTTTCAACACTAACACAAGTGCGAAAAGTGGTTTTTCAACACTAATACAAGTGCAAAAGTGGTTTCCTGCACCAACACAAGTGCGAAAAGTGGTTTTTCCACACTAATACAAGTGCAAAAGTGGTTTCCTGCACCAACACAAGTGCGAAAAGTGGTTTTTCAACACTAACACAAGTGCGAAAAGTGGTTTTTCAACACTAACACAAGTGCGAAAAGTGGTTTTTCAACACTAACACAAGTGCGAAAAGTGTTTTTTCCACACTAATACAAGTGCAAAAGTGGTTTCCTGCACCAACACAAGTGCGAAAAGTGGTTTTTCAACACTAACACAAGTGCAAAATGTGGTTTTTCAACACTAACACAAGTGCGAAAAGTGGTTTTTCAACACTAACACAAGTGCGAAAAGTGGTTTTTCAACACTAACACAAGTGCGAAAAGTGGTTTTTCCACACTAATAGAAGTGCAAAAGTGGTTTCCTGCACCAACACAAGTGCGAAAAGTGGTTTTTCAACACTATCACAAGTGCGAAAAGTGGTTTTTCCACACTAATACAAGTGCAAAAGTGGTTTCCTGCACCAACACAAGTGCGAAAAGTGGTTTTTCAACACTAACACAAGTGCGAAAAGTGGTTTTTCAACGCTAAAACAAGTGCGAAAAGTGGTTTTTCAACACTAACACAAGTGCGAAAAGTGTTTTTTCCACACTAATACAAGTGCAAAAGTGGTTTCCTGCACCAACACAAGTGCGAAAATTGGTTTTTCAACACTAACACAAGTGCGAAAAGTGGTTTTTCAACACTAATACAAGTGCAAAAGTGGTTTCCTGCACCAACACAAGTGCGAAAAGTGGTTTTTCCACACTAATACAAGTGCAAAAGTGGTTTCCTGCACCAACACAAGTGCGAAAAGTGGTTTTTCAACACTAACACAAGTGCGAAAAGTGGTTTTTCAACACTAACACAAGTGCGAAAAGTGGTTTTTCAACACTAACACAAGTGCGAAAAGTGTTTTTTCCACACTAATACAAGTGCAAAAGTGATTTCCTGCACCAACACAAGTGCGAAAAGTGGTTTTTCAACACTAACACAAATGCAAAATGTGGTTTTTCAACACTAACACAAGTGCGAAAAGTGGTTTTTCAACACTAACACAAGTGCGAAAAGTGGTTTTTCAACACTAACACAAGTGCGAAAAGTGGTTTTTCCACACTAATAGAAGTGCAAAAGTGGTTTCCTGCACCAACACAAGTGCGAAAAGTGGTTTTTCAACACTAAAACAAGTGCGAAAAGTGGTTTTTCAACACTATCACAAGTGCAAAAAGTGTAAGTGGTTTCCTGCACCAACACAAGTGCGAAAAGTGGTTTTTCAACACTAACACAAGTGCGAAAAGTGGTTTTTCAACACTAACACAAGTGCGAAAAGTGGTTTTTCAACACTAACACAAGTGCGAAAAGTGGTTTTTCCACACTAACACAAGTGCAAAAGTGGTTTCCTGCACCAACACAAGTGCGAAAAGTGGTTTTTCAACACTAACACAAGTGCGAAAAGTGGTTTTTCAACACTAACACAAGTGCGAAAAGTGGTTTTTCCACACTAATACAAGTGCAAAAGTGGTTTCCTGCACCAACACAAGTGCGAAAAGTGGTTTTTCAACACTAACACAAGTGCGAAAAGTGGTTTTTCAACACAAACACAAGTGCGAAAAGTGGTTTCCTGCACCAACACAAGTGCGAAAAGTGGTTTTTCAACACTAACACAAGTGCGAAAAGTGGTTTTTCAACACAAACACAAGTGTGAAAAGTGGTTTTTCAACACTATCACAAGTGCGAAAAGTGGTTTTTCCACACTAATACAAGTGCAAAAGTGGTTTCCTGCAACAACACAAGTGCGAAAAGTGGTTTTTCCACACTAATACAAGTGCAAAAGTGGTTTCCTGCACCAACACAAGTGCGAAAAGTGGTTTTTCAACACTAACACAAGTGCGAAAAGTGGTTTTTCAACACTAATACAAGTGCAAAAGTGGTTTCCTGCACCAACACAAGTGCGAAAAGTGGTTTTTCCACACTAATACAAGTGCAAAAGTGGTTTCCTGCACCAACACAAGTGCGAAAAGTGGTTTTTCAACACTAACACAAGTGCGAAAAGTGGTTTTTCAACACTAACACAAGTGCGAAAAGTGGTTTTTCAACACTAACACAAGTGCGAAAAGTGTTTTTTCCACACTAATACAAGTGCAAAAGTGGTTTCCTGCACCAACACAAGTGCGAAAAGTGGTTTTTCAACACTAACACAAGTGCGAAATGTGGTTTTTCAACACTAACACAAGTGCGAAAAGTGGTTTTTCAACACTAACACAAGTGCGAAAAGTGGTTTTTCAACACTAACACAAGTGCGAAAAGTGGTTTTTCCACACTAATAGAAGTGCAAAAGTGGTTTCCTGCACCAACACAAGTGCGAAAAGTGGTTTTTCAACACTAACACAAGTGCGAAAAGTGGTTTTTCAACACTATCACAAGTGCAAAAAGTGTTTTTTCCACACTAATACAAGTGCAAAAGTGGTTTCCTGCACCAACACAAGTGCGAAAAGTGGTTTTTCAACACTAACACAAGTGCGAAAAGTGGTTTTTCAACACTAACACAAGTGCGAAAAGTGGTTTTTCAACACTAACACAAGTGCGAAAAGTGGTTTTTCCACACTAATACAAGTGCAAAGGTGGTTTCCTGCACCAACACAAGTGCGAAAAGTGGTTTTTCAACACTAACACAAGTGCGAAAAGTGGATTTTCAACACTAACACAAGTGCGAAAAGTGGTTTTTCAACACTAACACAAGTGCGAAAAGTGGTTTTTCAACACTAACACAAGTGCGAAGTGTTTTTTCCACACTAATACAAGTGCAAAAGTGGTTTCCTGCACCAACACAAGTGCGAAAAGTGGTTTTTCAACACAAACATAAGTGCGAAAAGTGGTTTTTCAACACTAACACAAGTGCGAAAAGTGGTTTTTCCACACTAATACAAGTGCAAAAGTGGTTTCCTGCACCAACACAAGTGCGAAAAGTGGTTTTTCCACACTAATACAAGTGCAAAAGTGGTTTACTGCACCAACACAAGTGCGAAAAGTGGTTTTTCAACACTAACACAAGTGCGAAAAGTGGTTTTCAACACTATCACAAGTGCAAAAAGTGTTTTTTCCACACTAATACAAGTGCGAAAAGTGGTTTTTCAACACTAACACAAGTGCGAAAAGTGGTTTTCCACACTAATACAAGTGCAAATGTGGTTTACTGCACCAACACAAGTGCGAAAAGTGGTTTTTCAACACTAACACAAGTGCGAAAAGTGGTTTTTCAACACTAACACAAGTGCGAAAAGTGGTTTTTCCACACTAATACAAGTGCAAAAGTGGTTTCCTGCACCAACACAAGTGCGAAAAGTGGTTTTTCAACACTAACACAAGTGCGAAAAGTGGTTTTTCAACACTAACACAAGTGCGAAAAGTGGTTTTTCAACACTAACACAAGTGCGAAAAGTGTTTTTTCCACACTAATACAAGTGCAAAAGTGGTTTCCTGCACCAACACAAGTGCGAAAAGTGGTTTTTCAACACTATCACAAGTGCGAAAAGTGTTTTTTCCACACTAATACAAGTGCAAAAGTGGTTTCCTGCACCAACACAAGTGCGAAAAGTGGTTTTTCAACACTAACACAAGTGCGAAAAGTGGTTTTTCAACGCTAAAACAAGTGCGAAAAGTGGTTTTTCAACACTAACACAAGTGCGAAAAGTGTTTTTTCCACACTAATACAAGTGCAAAAGTGGTTTCCTGCACCAACACAAGTGCGAAAAGTGGTTTTTCCACACTAATATAAGTGCAAAAGTGGTTTCCTGCACCAACACAAGTGCGAAAAGTGGTTTTTCAACACTAACACAAGTGCGAAAAGTGGTTTTTCAACACTAATACAAGTGCAAAAGTGGTTTCCTGCACCAACACAAGTGCGAAAAGTGGTTTTTCCACACTAATACAAGTGCAAAAGTGGTTTCCTGCACCAACACAAGTGCGAAAAGTGGTTTTTCAACACTAACACAAGTGCGAAAAGTGGTTTTTCAACACTAACACAAGTGCGAAAAGTGGTTTTTCAACACTAACACAAGTGCGAAAAGTGTTTTTTCCACACTAATACAAGTGCAAAAGTGGTTTCCTGCACCAACACAAGTGCGAAATGTGGTTTTTCAACACTAACGCAAGTGCGAAAAGTGGTTTTTCAACACTAACACAAGTGCGAAAAGTGGTATTTCAACACTAACACAAGTGCGAAAAGTGGTTTTTCCACACCAATACAAGTGCAAAAGTGGTTTCCTGCACCAACACAAGTGCGAAAAGTGGTTTTTCAACACTAACACAAGTGCGAAAAGTGGATTTTCAACACTAACACAAGTGCGAAAAGTGGATTTTCGACACTAACACAAGTGCGAAAAGTGGTTTTTCAACATTAACACAAGTGCGAAAAGTGTTTTTTCCACACTAATACAAGTGCAAAAGTGGTTTCCTCCACCAACACAAGTGCAAAACGTGGTTTTTCAACACTAACACAAGTGCGAAAAGTGGTTTTTCAACACTAACACAAGTGCGAAAAGTGGTTTTTCAACACTATCACAAGTGCAAAAAGTGTTTTTTCCACACTAATACAAGTGCGAAAAGTGGTTTTTCCACACTAATACAAGTGCAAAAGTGGTTTCCTGCACCAACACAAGTGCGAAAAGTGGTTTTTCAACACTAACACAAGTGCGAAAAGTGGTTTTTCAACACTATCACAAGTGCAAAAAGTGGTTTTTCCACACTAATACAAGTGCAAAAGGGGTTTCCTGCACCAACACAAGTGCGAAAAGTGGTTTTTCAACACTAACACAAGTGCGAAAAGTGGATTTTCAACACTAACACAAGTGCGAAAAGTGGTTTTTCAACATTAACACAAGTGCGAAAAGTGTTTTTTCCACACTAATACAAGTGCAAAAGTGGTTTCCTGCACCAACACAAGTGCAAAACGTGGTTTTTCAACACTAACACAAGTGCGGAAAGTGGTTTTTCCACACTAATGCAAGTGCAAAAGTGGTTTCCTGCACCAACACAAGTGTGAAAAGTGGTTTTTAAACACTAACACAAGTGCGAAAAGTGGTTTTTCAACACTAATACAAGTGCAAAAGTGGTTTCCTGCACCAACACAAGTGCGAAAAGTGGTTTTTCCACACTAATACAAGTGCAAAAGTGGTTTCCTGCACCAACACAAGTGCGAAAAGTGGTTTTTCAACACTAACACAATTGCGAAAAGTGGTTTTTCCACACTAATACAAGTGCAAAAGTGGTTTCCTGCACAAACACAAGTGCGAAAAGTGGTTTTTCAACACTAACACAAGTGCGAAAAGTGGATTTTCAACACTAACACAAGTGCGAAAAGTGGTTTTTCAAAACTAATACAAGTGCAAAAGTGGTTTCCTGCACCAACACAAGTGCGATAAGTGGTTTTTCAACACTAACACAAGTGCGAAAAGTGGTTTTTCAACACTAACACAAGTGCGAAAAGTGGTTTTTCAACACTAACACAAGTGCGAAAAGTGTTTTTTCCACACTAATACAAGTGCAAAAGTGGTTTCCTGCACCAACACAAGTGCAAAAAGTGGTTTTTCAACACTATCACAAGTGCGAAAAGTGGTTTTTCCACACTAATACAAGTGCAAAAGTGGTTTCCTGCACCAACACAAGTGCGAAAAGTGGTTTTTCAACACTAACACAAGTGCGAAAAGTGGTTTTTCAACGCTAAAACAAGTGCGAAAAGTGGTTTTTCAACACTAACACAAGTGCGAAAAGTGTTTTTTCCACACTAATACAAGTGCAAAAGTGGTTTCCTGCACCAACACAAGTGCGAAAAGTGGTTTTTCAACACTAACACAAGTGCGAAAAGTGGTTTTTCAACACTAATACAAGTGCAAAAGTGGTTTCCTGCACCAACACAAGTGCGAAAAGTGGTTTTTCCACACTAATACAAGTGCAAAAGTGGTTTCCTGCACCAACACAAGTGCGAAAAGTGGTTTTTCAACACTAACACAAGTGCGAAAAGTGGTTTTTCAACACTAACACAAGTGCGAAAAGTGGTTTTTCAACACTAACACAAGTGCGAAAAGTGTTTTTTCCACACTAATACAAGTGCAAAAGTGGTTTCCTGCACCAACACAAGTGCGAAAAGTGGTTTTTCAACACTAACACAAGTGCAAAATGTGGTTTTTCAACACTAACACAAGTGCGAAAAGTGGTTTTTCAACACTAACACAAGTGCGAAAAGTGGTTTTTCAACACTAACACAAGTGCGAAAAGTGGTTTTTCCACACTAATAGAAGTGCAAAAGTGGTTTCCTGCACCAACACAAGTGCGAAAAGTGGTTTTTCAACACTATCACAAGTGCGAAAAGTGGTTTTTCCACACTAATACAAGTGCAAAAGTGGTTTCCTGCACCAACACAAGTGCGAAAAGTGGTTTTTCAACACTAACACAAGTGCGAAAAGTGGTTTTTCAACGCTAAAACAAGTGCGAAAAGTGGTTTTTCAACACTAACACAAGTGCGAAAAGTGTTTTTTCCACACTAATACAAGTGCAAAAGTGGTTTCCTGCACCAACACAAGTGCGAAAATTGGTTTTTCAACACTAACACAAGTGCGAAAAGTGGTTTTTCAACACTAATACAAGTGCAAAAGTGGTTTCCTGCACCAACACAAGTGCGAAAAGTGGTTTTTCCACACTAATACAAGTGCAAAAGTGGTTTCCTGCACCAACACAAGTGCGAAAAGTGGTTTTTCAACACTAACACAAGTGCGAAAAGTGGTTTTTCAACACTAACACAAGTGCGAAAAGTGGTTTTTCAACACTAACACAAGTGCGAAAAGTGTTTTTTCCACACTAATACAAGTGCAAAAGTGGTTTCCTGCACCAACACAAGTGCGAAAAGTGGTTTTTCAACACTAACACAAGTGCGAAATGTGGTTTTTCAACACTAACACAAGTGCGAAAAGTGGTTTTTCAACACTAACACAAGTGCGAAAAGTGGTTTTTCAACACTAACACAAGTGCGAAAAGTGGTTTTTCCACACTAATAGAAGTGCAAAAGTGGTTTCCTGCACCAACACAAGTGCGAAAAGTGGTTTTTCAACACTAACACAAGTGCGAAAAGTGGTTTTTCAACACTATCACAAGTGCAAAAAGTGTTTTTTCCACACTAATACAAGTGCAAAAGTGGTTTCCTGCACCAACACAAGTGCGAAAAGTGGTTTTTCAACACTAACACAAGTGCGAAAAGTGGTTTTTCAACACTAACACAAGTGCGAAAAGTGGTTTTTCAACACTAACACAAGTGCGAAAAGTGGTTTTTCCACACTAATACAAGTGCAAAGGTGGTTTCCTGCACCAACACAAGTGCGAAAAATGGTTTTTCAACACTAACACAAGTGCGAAAAGTGGATTTTCAACACTAACACAAGTGCGAAAAGTGGTTTTTCAACACTAACACAAGTGCGAAAAGTGGTTTTTCAACACTAACACAAGTGCGAAAAGTGTTTTTTCCACACTAATACAAGTGCAAAAGTGGTTTCCTGCACCAACACAAGTGCGAAAAGTGGTTTTTCAACACAAACATAAGTGCGAAAAGTGGTTTTTCAACACTAACACAAGTGCGAAAAGTGGTTTTTCCACACTAATACAAGTGCAAAAGTGGTTTCCTGCACCAACACAAGTGCGAAAAGTGGTTTTTCAACACTAACACAAGTGCGAAAAGTGGTTTTTCCACACTAATACAAGTGCAAAAGTGGTTTACTGCACCAACACAAGTGCGAAAAGTGGTTTTTCAACACTAACACAAGTGCGAAAAGTGGTTTTCAACACTATCACAAGTGCAAAAAGTGTTTTTTCCACACTAATACAAGTGCGAAAAGTGGTTTTTCAACACTAACACAAGTGCGAAAAGTGGTTTTTCCACACTAATACAAGTGCAAATGTGGTTTACTGCACCAACACAAGTGCGAAAAGTGGTTTTTCAACACTAACACAAGTGCGAAAAGTGGTTTTTCAACACTAACACAAGTGCGAAAAGTGGTTTTTCCACACTAATACAAGTGCAAAAGTGCTTTCCTGCACCAACACAAGTGCGAAAAGTGGTTTTTCAACACTAACACAAGTGCGAAAAGTGGTTTTTCAACACTAACACAAGTGCGAAAAGTGGTTTTTCAACACTAACACAAGTGCGAAAAGTGTTTTTTCCACACTAATACAAGTGCAAAAGTGGTTTCCTGCACCAACACAAGTGCGAAAAGTGGTTTTTCAACACTATCACAAGTGCGAAAAGTGTTTTTTCCACACTAATACAAGTGCAAAAGTGGTTTCCTGCACCAACACAAGTGCGAAAAGTGGTTTTTCAACACTAACACAAGTGCGAAAAGTGGTTTTTCAACGCTAAAACAAGTGCGAAAAGTGGTTTTTCAACACTAACACAAGTGCGAAAAGTGTTTTTTCCACACTAATACAAGTGCAAAAGTGGTTTCCTGCACCAACACAAGTGCGAAAAGTGGTTTTTCCACACTAATATAAGTGCAAAAGTGGTTTCCTGCACCAACACAAGTGCGAAAAGTGGTTTTTCAACACTAACACAAGTGCGAAAAGTGGTTTTTCAACACTAATACAAGTGCAAAAGTGGTTTCCTGCACCAACACAAGTGCGAAAAGTGGTTTTTCCACACTAATACAAGTGCAAAAGTGGTTTCCTGCACCAACACAAGTGCGAAAAGTGGTTTTTCAACACTAACACAAGTGCGAAAAGTGGTTTTTCAACACTAACACAAGTGCGAAAAGTGTTTTTTCCACACTAATACAAGTGCAAAAGTGGTTTCCTGCACCAACACAAGTGCGAAATGTGGTTTTTCAACACTAACGCAAGTGCGAAAAGTGGTTTTTCAACACTAACACAAGTGCGAAAAGTGGTATTTCAACACTAACACAAGTGCGAAAAGTGGTTTTTCCACACCAATACAAGTGCAAAAGTGGTTTCCTGCACCAACACAAGTGCGAAAAGTGGTTTTTCAACACTAACACAAGTGCGAAAAGTGGATTTTCAACACTAACACAAGTGCGAAAAGTGGATTTTCAACACTAACACAAGTGCGAAAAGTGGTTTTTCAACATTAACACAAGTGCGAAAAGTGTTTTTTCCACACTAATACAAGTGCAAAAGTGGTTTCCTGCACCAACACAGGTGCAAAACGTGGTTTTTCAACACTAACACAAGTGCGAAAAGTGGTTTTTCAACACTAACACAAGTGCGAAAAGTGGTTTTTCAACACTATCACAAGTGCAAAAAGTGTTTTTTCCACACTAATACAAGTGCGAAAAGTGGTTTTTCCACACTAATACAAGTGCAAAAGTGGTTTCCTGCACCAACACAAGTGCGAAAAGTGGTTTTTCAACACTAACACAAGTGCGAAAAGTGGTTTTTCAACACTATCACAAGTGCAAAAAGTGGTTTTTCCACACTAATACAAGTGCAAAAGGGGTTTCCTGCACCAACACAAGTGCGAAAAGTGGTTTTTCAACACTAACACAATTGCGAAAAGTGGTTTTTCAACACTAACACAAGTGCGAAAAGTGGTTTTTCCACACTAATACAAGTGCAAAAGTGGTTTCCTGCACAAACACAAGTGCGAAAAGTGGTTTTTCAACACTAACACAAGTGCGAAAAGTGGATTTTCAACACTAACACAAGTGCGAAAAGTGGTTTTTGAAAACTAATACAAGTGCAAAAGTGGTTTCCTGCACCAACACAAGTGCGAAAAGTGGTTTTTCAACACTAACACAAGTGCGAAAAGTGGTTTTTCAACACTAACACAAGTGCGAAAAGTGGTTTTTCAACACTAACACAAGTGCGAAAAGTGTTTTTTCCACACTAATACAAGTGCAAAAGTGGTTTCCTGCACCAACACAAGTGCAAAAAGTGGTTTTTCAACACTATCACAAGTGCGAAAAGTGGTTTTTCCACACTAATACAAGTGCAAAAGTGGTTTCCTGCACCAACACAAGTGCGAAAAGTGGTTTTTCAACACTAACACAAGTGCGAAAAGTGGTTTTTCAACGCTAAAACAAGTGCGAAAAGTGGTTTTTCAACACTAACACAAGTGCGAAAAGTGTTTTTTCCACACTAATACAAGTGCAAAAGTGGTTTCCTGCACCAACACAAGTGCGAAAAGTGGTTTTTCAACACTAACACAAGTGCGAAAAGTGGTTTTTCAACACTAATACAAGTGCAAAAGTGGTTTCCTGCACCAACACAAGTGCGAAAAGTGGTTTTTCCACACTAATACAAGTGCAAAAGTGGTTTCCTGCACCAACACAAGTGCGAAAAGTGGTTTTTCAACACTAACACAAGTGCGAAAAGTGGTTTTTCAACACTAACACAAGTGCGAAAAGTGGTTTTTCAACACTAACACAAGTGCGAAAAGTGTTTTTTCCACACTAATACAAGTGCAAAAGTGGTTTCCTGCACCAACACAAGTGCGAAAAGTGGTTTTTCAACACGAACACAAGTGCAAAATGTGGTTTTTCAACACTAACACAAGTGCGAAAAGTGGTTTTTCAACACTAACACAAGTGCGAAAAGTGGTTTTTCAACACTAACACAAGTGCGAAAAGTGGTTTTTCCACACTAATAGAAGTGCAAAAGTGGTTTCCTGCACCAACACAAGTGCGAAAAGTGGTTTTTCAACACTATCACAAGTGCGAAAAGTGGTTTTTCCACACTAATACAAGTGCAAAAGTGGTTTCCTGCACCAACACAAGTGCGAAAAGTGGTTTTTCAACACTAACACAAGTGCGAAAAGTGGTTTTTCAACGCTAAAACAAGTGCGAAAAGTGGTTTTTCAACACTAACACAAGTGCGAAAAGTGTTTTTTCCACACTAATACAAGTGCAAAAGTGGTTTCCTGCACCAACACAAGTGCGAAAAGTGGTTTTTCCACACTAATACAAGTGCAAAAGTGGTTTCCTGCACCAACACAAGTGCGAAAAGTGGTTTTTCAACACTATCACAAGTGCGAAAAGTGGTTTTTCCACACTAATACAAGTGCAAAAGTGGTTTCCTGCACCAACACAAGTGCGAAAAGTGGTTTTTCAACACTAACACAAGTGCGAAAAGTGGTTTTTCAACGCTAAAACAAGTGCGAAAAGTGGTTTTTCAACACTAACACAAGTGCGAAAAGTGTTTTTTCCACACTAATACAAGTGCAAAAGTGGTTTCCTGCACCAACACAAGTGCGAAAAGTGGTTTTTCCACACTAATACAAGTGCAAAAGTGGTTTCCTGCACCAACACAAGTGCGAAAAGTGGTTTTTCAACACTAACACAAGTGCGAAAAGTGGTTTTTCAACACTAATACAAGTGCAAAAGTGGTTTCCTGCACCAACACAAGTGCGAAAAGTGGTTTTTCCACACTAATACAAGAGCAAATGTGGTTTACTGCACCAACACAAGTGCGAAAAGTGGTTTTTCAACACTAACACAAGTGCGAAAAGTGGTTTTTCAACACTAACACAAGTGCGAAAAGTGGTTTTTCCACACTAATACAAGTGCAAAAGTGGTTTCCTGCACCAACACAAGTGCGAAAAGTGGTTTTTCAACACTAACACAAGTGCGAAAAGTGGTTTTTCAACACTAACACAAGTGCGAAAAGTGGTTTTTTAACACTAACACAAGTGCGAAAAGTGTTTTTTCCACACTAATACAAGTGCAAAAGTGGTTTCCTGCACCAACACAAGTGCGAAAAGTGGTTTTTCAACACTATCACAAGTGCGAAAAGTGGTTTTTCCACACTAATACAAGTGCAAAAGTGGTTTCCTGCACCAACACAAGTGTGAAAAGTGGTTTTTCAACACTAACACAAGTGCGAAAAGTGGTTTTTCAACGCTAAAACAAGTGCGAAAAGTGGTTTTTCAACACTAACACAAGTGCGAAAAGTGTTTTTTCCACACTAATACAAGTGCAAAAGTGGTTTCCTGCACCAACACAAGTGCGAAAAGTGGTTTTTCAACACTAACACAAGTGCGAAAAGTGGTTTTTCAACACTAATACAAGTGCAAAAGTGGTTTCCTGCACCAACACAAGTGCGAAAAGTGGTTTTTCCACACTAATACAAGTGCAAAAGTGGTTTCCTGCACCAACACAAGTGCGAAAAGTGGTTTTTCAACACTAACACAAGTGCGAAAAGTGGTTTTTCCAACACTAACACAAGTGCGAAAAGTGGTTTTTCAACACTAACACAAGTGTGAAAAGTGTTTTTTCCACACTAATACAAGTGCAAAAGTGGTTTCCTGCACCAACACAAGTGCGAAAAGTGGTTTTTCAACACTAACACAAGTGCAAAATGTGGTTTTTCAACACTAACACAAGTGCGAAAAGTGGTTTTTCAACACTAACACAAGTGCGAAAAGTGGTTTTTCAACACTAACACAAGTGCGAAAAGTGGTTTTTCCACACTAATATAAGTGCAAAAGTGGTTTCCTGCACCAACACAAGTGCGAAAAGTGGTTTTTCAACACTAACACAAGTGCGAAAAGTGGTTTTTCAACACTATCACAAGTGCAAAAAGTGTTTTTTCCACACTAATACAAGTGCAAAAGTGGTTTCCTGCACCAACACAAGTGCGAAAAGTGGTTTTTCAACACTAACACAAGTGCGAAAAGTGGTTTTTCAACAATACACAAGTGCGAAAAGTGGTTTTTCAACACTAACACAGGTGCGAAAAGTGGTTTTTCCACACTAACACAAGTGCAAAAGTGGTTTCCTGCACCAACACAAGTGCGAAAAGTGGTTTTTCAACACTAACACAAGTGCGAAAAGTGGTTTTACAACACTAACACAAGTGCGAAAAGTGGTTTTGCCACACTAATACAAGTGCAAAAGTGGTTTCCTGCACCAACACAAGTGCGAAAAGTGGTTTTTCAACACTAACACAAGTGCGAAATGTGGTTTTTCAACACTAATACAAGTGCAAAAGTGGTTTCCTGCACCAACACAAGTGCGAAAAGTGGTTTTTCCACACTAATACAAGAGCAAATGTGGTTTACTGCACCAACACAAGTGCGAAAAGTGGTTTTTCAACACTAACACAAGTGCGAAAAGTGGTTTTTCAACACTAACACAAGTGCGAAAAGTGGTTTTTCCACACTAATACAAGTGCAAAAGTGGTTTCCTGCACCAACACAAGTGCGAAAAGTGGTTTTTCAACACTAACACAAGTGCGAAAAGTGGTTTTTCAACACTAACACAAGTGCGAAAAGTGGTTTTTTAACACTAACACAAGTGCGAAAAGTGTTTTTTCCACACTAATACAAGTGCAAAAGTGGTTTCCTGCACCAACACAAGTGCGAAAAGTGGTTTTTCAACACTATCACAAGTGCGAAAAGTGGTTTTTCCACACTAATACAAGTGCAAAAGTGGTTTCCTGCACCAACACAAGTGTGAAAAGTGGTTTTTCAACACTAACACAAGTGCGAAAAGTGGTTTTTCAACGCTAAAACAAGTGCGAAAAGTGGTTTTTCAACACTAACACAAGTGCGAAAAGTGTTTTTTCCACACTAATACAAGTGCAAAAGTGGTTTCCTGCACCAACACAAGTGCGAAAAGTGGTTTTTCAACACTAACACAAGTGCGAAAAGTGGTTTTTCAACACTAATACAAGTGCAAAAGTGGTTTCCTGCACCAACACAAGTGCGAAAAGTGGTTTTTCCACACTAATACAAGTGCAAAAGTGGTTTCCTGCACCAACACAAGTGCGAAAAGTGGTTTTTCAACACTAACACAAGTGCGAAAAGTGGTTTTCCAACACTAACACAAGTGCGAAAAGTGGTTTTTCAACACTAACACAAGTGTGAAAAGTGTTTTTTCCACACTAATACAAGTGCAAAAGTGGTTTCCTGCACCAACACAAGTGCGAAAAGTGGTTTTTCAACACTAACACAAGTGCAAAATGTGGTTTTTCAACACTAACACAAGTGCGAAAAGTGGTTTTTCAACACTAACACAAGTGCGAAAAGTGGTTTTTCAACACTAACACAAGTGCGAAAAGTGGTTTTTCCACACTAATATAAGTGCAAAAGTGGTTTCCTGCACCAACACAAGTGCGAAAAGTGGTTTTTCAACACTAACACAAGTGCGAAAAGTGGTTTTTCAACACTATCACAAGTGCAAAAAGTGTTTTTTCCACACTAATACAAGTGCAAAAGTGGTTTCCTGCACCAACACAAGTGCGAAAAGTGGTTTTTCAACACTAACACAAGTGCGAAAAGTGGTTTTTCAACAATAACACAAGTGCGAAAAGTGGTTTTTCAACACTAACACAGGTGCGAAAAGTGGTTTTTCCACACTAACACAAGTGCAAAAGTGGTTTCCTGCACCAACACAAGTGCGAAAAGTGGTTTTTCAACACTAACACAAGTGCGAAAAGTGGTTTTACAACACTAACACAAGTGCGAAAAGTGGTTTTTCCACACTAATACAAGTGCAAAAGTGGTTTCCTGCACCAACACAAGTGCGAAAAGTGGTTTTTCAACACTAACACAAGTGCGAAATGTGGTTTTTCAACACAAACACAAGTGCGAAAAGTGGTTTTTCAACACTAACACAAGTGCGAAAAGTGTTTTTTCCACACTAATACAAGTGCAAAAGTGGTTTCCTGCACCAACACAAGTGCGAAAAGTGGTTTTTCAACACTATCACAAGTGCGAAAAGTGGTTTTTCCACACTAATACAAGTGCAAAAGTGGTTTCCTGCACCAACACAAGTGCGAAAAGTGGTTTTTCCACACTAATACAAGTGCAAAAGTGGTTTCCTGCACCAACACAAGTGCGAAAAGTGGTTTTTCAACACTAACACAAGTGCGAAAAGTGGTTTTTCAACACTAATATACAAGTGCAAAAGTGGTTTCCTGCACCAACACAAGTGCGAAAAGTGGTTTTTCAACACTATCACAAGTGCGAAAAGTGGTTTTTCCACACTAATACAAGTGCAACAGCGGTTTCCTTCACCAACACAAGTGCGAAAAGTGGTTTTTCCACACTAATACAAGTGCAAAAGTGGTTTCCTGCACCAACACAAGTGCGAAAAGTGGTTTTTCAACACTAACACAAGTGCGAAAAGTGGTTTTCAACACTATCACAAGTGCAAAAAGTGTTTTTTCCACACTAATACAAGTGCGAAAAGTGGTTTTTCAACACTAACACAAGTGCGAAAAGTGGTTTTTCCACACTAATACAAGTGCAAATGTGGTTTACTGCACCAACACAAGTGCGAAAAGTGGTTTTTCAACACTAACACAAGTGCGAAAAGTGGTTTTTCAACACTAACACAAGTGCGAAAAGTGGTTTTTCCACACTAATACAAGTGCAAAAGTGGTTTCCTGCACCAACACAAGTGCGAAAAGTGGTTTTTCAACACTAACACAAGTGCGAAAAGTGGTTTTTCAACACTAACACAAGTGCGAAAAGTGGTTTTTCAACACTAACACAAGTGCGAAAAGTGGTTTTTCAACACTAATACAAGTGCAAAAGTGGTTTCCTGCACCAACACAAATGCGAAAAGTGGTTTTTCCACACTAATACAAGTGCAAAAGTGGTTTCCTGCACCAACACAAGTGCGAAAAGTGGTTTTTCAACACTAACACAAGTGCGAAAAGTGGTTTTTCAACACTAACACAAGTGCGAAAAGTGGTTTTTCAACACTAACACAAGTGCGAAAAGTGTTTTTTCCACACTAATACAAGTGCAAAAGTGGTTTCCTGCACCAACACAAGTGCGAAATGTGGTTTTTCAACACTAACGCAAGTGCGAAAAGTGGTTTTTCAACACTAACACAAGTGCGAAAAGTGGTTTTTCAACACTAACACAAATGCGAAAAGTGGTTTTTCCACACCAATACAAGTGCAAAAGTGGTTTCCTGCACCAACACAAGTGCGAAAAGTGGTTTTTCAACACTAACACAAGTGCGAAAAGTGGATTTTCAACACTAACACAAGTGCGAAAAGTGGATTTTCAACACTAACACAAGTGCGAAAAGTGGTTTTTCAACATTAACACAAGTGCGAAAAGTGTTTTTTTCCACACTAATACAAGTGCAAAAGTGGTTTCCTGCACCAACACAAGTGCAAAACGTGGTTTTTCAACACTAACACAAGTGCGAAAAGTGGTTTTTCAACACTAACACAAGTGCGAAAAGTGGTTTTTCAACACTATCACAAGTGCAAAAAGTGTTTTTTCCACACTAATACAAGTGCGAAAAGGGTTTTTCCACACTAATACAAGTGCAAAAGTGGTTTCCTGCACCAACACAAGTGCGAAAAGTGGTTTTTCAACACTAACACAAGTGCGAAAAGTGGTTTTTCAACACTATCACAAGTGCAAAAAGTGTTTTTTCCACACTAATACAAGTGCAAAAGTGGTTTCCTGCACCAACACAAGTGCGAAAAGTGGTTTTTCAACACTAACACAAGTGCGAAAAGTGGTTTTTCAACACTATCACAAGTGCAAAAAGTGGTTTTTCCACACTAATACAAGTGCAAAAGGGGTTTCCTGCACCAACACAAGTGCGAAAAGTGGTTTTTCAACACTAACACAAGTGCAAAATGTGGTTTTTCAACACTAACACAAGTGCGAAAAGTGGTTTTTCAACACTAACACAAGTGCGAAAAGTGGTTTTTCAACACTAACACAAGTGCGAAAAGTGGTTTTTCCACACTAATATAAGTGCAAAAGTGGTTTCCTGCACCAACACAAGTGCGAAAAGTGGTTTTTCAACACTAACACAAGTGCGAAAAGTGGTTTTTCAACACTATCACAAGTGCAAAAAGTGTTTTTTCCACACTAATACAAGTGCAAAAGTGGTTTCCTGCACCAACACAAGTGCGAAAAGTGGTTTTTCAACACTAACACAAGTGCGAAAAGTGGTTTTTCAACAATAACACAAGTGCGAAAAGTGGTTTTTCAACACTAACACAGGTGCGAAAAGTGGTTTTTCCACACTAACACAAGTGCAAAAGTGGTTTCCTGCACCAACACAAGTGCGAAAAGTGGTTTTTCAACACTAACACAAGTACGAAAAGTGGTTTTTCAACACTAACACAAGTGCGAAAAGTGGTTTTTCCACACTAATACAAGTGCAAAAGTGGTTTCCTGCACCAACACAAGTGCGAAAAGTGGTTTTTCAACACTAACACAAGTGCGAAAAGTGGTTTTTCAACACAAACACAAGTGCGAAAAGTGGTTTTTCAACACTAACACAAGTGCGAAAAGTGTTTTTTCCACACTAATACAAGTGCAAAAGTGGTTTCCTGCACCAACACAAGTGCGAAAAGTGGTTTTTCAACACTATCACAAGTGCGAAAAGTGGTTTTTCCACACTAATACAAGTGCAAAAGTGGTTTCCTGCACCAACACAAGTGCGAAAAGTGGTTTTTCCACACTAATACAAGTGCAAAAGTGGTTTCCTGCACCAACACAAGTGCGAAAAGTGGTTTTTCAACACTAACACAAGTGCGAAAAGTGGTTTTTCAACACTAATACAAGTGCAAAAGTGGTTTCCTGCACCAACACAAGTGCGAAAAGTGGTTTTTCAACACTATCACAAGTGCGAAAAGTGGTTTTTCCACACTAATACAAGTGCAACAGCGGTTTCCTTCACCAACACAAGTGCGAAAAGTGGTTTTTCCACACTAATACAAGTGCAAAAGTGGTTTCCTGCACCAACACAAGTGCGAAAAGTGGTTTTTCAACACTAACACAAGTGCGAAAAGTGGTTTTCAACACTATCACAAGTGCAAAAAGTGTTTTTTCCACACTAATACAAGTGCGAAAAGTGGTTTTTCAACACTAACACAAGTGCGAAAAGTGGTTTTTCCACACTAATACAAGTGCAAATGTGGTTTACTGCACCAACACAAGTGCGAAAAGTGGTTTTTCAACACTAACACAAGTGCGAAAAGTGGTTTTTCAACACTAACACAAGTGCGAAAAGTGGTTTTTCCACACTAATACAAGTGCAAAAGTGGTTTCCTGCACCAACACAAGTGCGAAAAGTGGTTTTTCAACACTAACACAAGTGCGAAAAGTGGTTTTTCAACACTAACACAAGTGCAAAAAGTGGTTTTTCAACACTAACACAAGTGCGAAAAGTGTTTTTTCCACACTAATACAAGTGCAAAAGTGGTTTCCTGCACCAACACAAGTGCGAAAAGTGGTTTTTCAACACTATCACAAGTGCGAAAAGTGGTTTTTCCACACTAATACAAGTGCAAAAGTGGTTTCCTGCACCAACACAAGTGCGAAAAGTGGTTTTTCAACACTAACACAAGTGCGAAAAGTGGTTTTTCAACGCTAAAACAAGTGCGAAAAGTGGTTTTTCAACACTAACACAAGTGCGAAAAGTGATTTTTCCACACTAATACAAGTGCAAAAGTGGTTTCCTGCACCAACACAAGTGCGAAAAGTGGTTTTTCCACACTAATATAAGTGCAAAAGTGGTTTCCTGCACCAACACAAGTGCGAAAAGTGGTTTTTCAACACTAACACAAGTGCGAAAAGTGGTTTTTCAACACTAATACAAGTGCAAAAGTGGTTTCCTGCACCAACACAAATGCGAAAAGTGGTTTTTCCACACTAATACAAGTGCAAAAGTGGTTTCCTGCACCAACACAAGTGCGAAAAGTGGTTTTTCAACACTAACACAAGTGCGAAAAGTGGTTTTTCAACACTAACACAAGTGCGAAAAGTGGTTTTTCAACACTAACACAAGTGCGAAAAGTGTTTTTTCCACACTAATACAAGTGCAAAAGTGGTTTCCTGCACCAACACAAGTGCGAAATGTGGTTTTTCAACACTAACGCAAGTGCGAAAAGTGGTTTTTCAACACTAACACAAGTGCGAAAAGTGGTTTTTCAACACTAACACAAGTGCGAAAAGTGGTTTTTCCACACCAATACAAGTGCAAAAGTGGTTTCCTGCACCAACACAAGTGCGAAAAGTGGTTTTTCAACACTAACACAAGTGCGAAAAGTGGATTTTCAACACTAACACAAGTGCGAAAAGTGGATTTTCAACACTAACACAAGTGCGAAAAGTGGTTTTTCAACATTAACACAAGTGCGAAAAGTGTTTTTTCCACACTAATACAAGTGCAAAAGTGGTTTCCTGCACCAACACAAGTGCAAAATGTGGTTTTTCAACACTAACACAAGTGCGAAAAGTGGTTTTTCAACACTAACACAAGTGCGAAAAGTGGTTTTTCAACACTATCACAAGTGCAAAAAGTGTTTTTTCCACACTAATACAAGTGCGAAAAGTGGTTTTTCCACACTAATACAAGTGCAAAAGTGGTTTCCTGCACCAACACAAGTGCGAAAAGTGGTTTTTCAACACTAACACAAGTGCGAAAAGTGGTTTTTCAACACTATCACAAGTGCAAAAAGTGTTTTTTCCACACTAATACAAGTGCAAAAGTGGTTTCCTGCACCAACACAAGTGCGAAAAGTGGTTTTTCAACACTAACACAAGTGCGAAAAGTGGTTTTTCAACACTATCACAAGTGCAAAAAGTGGTTTTTCCACACTAATACAAGTGCAAAAGGGGTTTCCTGCACCAACACAAGTGCGAAAAGTGGTTTTTCAACACTAACACAAGTGCGAAAAGTGGTTTTTCAACACTAACACAAGTGCGAAAAGTGGTTTTTCCACACTAATACAAGTGCAAAAGTGGTTTCCTGCACCAACACAAGTGCGAAAAGTGGTTTTTCAACACTAACACAAGTGCGAAAAGTGGTTTTTCAACACTAACACAAGTGCGAAAAGTGTTTTTTGCACACTAATACAAGTGCAAAAGTGGTTTCCTGCACCAACACAAGTGCGAAAAGTGGTTTTTCAACACTAACACAAGTGCAAAAAGTGGTTTTTCAACACTAACATAAGTGCGAAAAGTGGTTTTTCAACACTAACACAAGTGCGAAAAGTGGTTTTTCCACACTAATACAAGTGCAAAAGTGGTTTCCTGCAACAACACAAGTGCGAAAAGTGGTTTTTCAACACTAACACAAGTGCAAAAAGTGGTTTTTCAACACTATCACAAGTGCAAAAAGTGTTTTTTCCACACTAATACAAGTGCAAAAGTGGTTTCCTGCACCAACACAAGTGCGAAAAGTGGTTTCTCAACACTAACACAAGTGCGAAAAGTGGTTTTTCAACACTAACACAAGTGCGAAAAGTGGTTTTTCAACAATAACACAAGTGCAAAAAGTGGTTTTTCCACACTAATACAAGTGCAAAAGTGGTTTCCTGCACCAACACAAGTGCGAAAAGTGGTTTTTCAACACTAACACAAGTGCGAAAAGTGGTTTTTCAACACTAACACAAGTGCGAAAAGTGGTTTTTCAACACTAACACAAGTGCGAAAAGTGGTTTTTCAACACTAACACAAGTGCGAAAAGTGTTTTTTCCACACTAATACAAGTGCAAAAGTGGTTTCCTGCACCAACACAAGTGCGAAAAGTGGTTTTTCAACACTAACACAAGTGCGAAAAGTGGTTTTTCAACACTAACACAAGTGCTAAAAGTGGTTTTTCCACACTAATACAAGTGCAAAAGTGGTTTCCTGCACCAACACAAGTGCGAAAAGTGGTTTTTCAACACTAACACAAGTGCGAAAAGTGGTTTTTCAACACTATCACAAGTGCAAAAAGTGTTTTTTCCACACTAATACAAGTGCGAAAAGTGGTTTTTCAACACTAACACAAGTGCGAAAAGTGGTTTTTCCACACTAATACAAGTGCAAATGTGGTTTCCTGCACCAACACATGTGCGAAAAGTGGTTTTTCAACACTAACACAAGTGCGAAAAGTGGTTTTTCAACACTATCACAAGTGCAAAAAGTGTTTTTTCCACACTAATACAAGTGCAAAAGTGGTTTCCTGCACCAACACATGTGCGAAAAGTGGTTTTTCAACACTAACACAAGTGCGAAAAGTGGTTTTTCAACACTAACACAAGTGCGAAAAGTGGTTTTTCCACACTAATACAAGTGCAAAAGTGGTTTCCTGCACCAACATAAGTGCGAAAAGTGGTTTTTTCAACACTAACACAAGTGCGAAAAGTGGTTTTTCAACACAAACACAAGTGCGAAAAGTGGTTTTTCAACACTAACACAAGTGCGAAAAGTGTTTTTCCACACTAATACAAGTGCAAAAGTGGTTTCCTGCACCAACACAAGGGCGAAAAGTGGTTTTTCAATACTAACACAAGTGCGAAAAGTGGTTTTTCAACACTAACACAAGTGCGAAAAGTGGTTTTTCCACACTAATACAAGTGCAAAAGTGGTTTCCTGCACCAACACAAGTGCGAAAAGTGGTTTTTCAACACTAACACAAGTGCGAAAAGTGGTTTTTCAACACTAACACAAGTGCGAAAAGTGGTTTTTCAACACTAACACAAGTGCGAAAAGTGTTTTTTCCACACGAATACAAGTGCAAAAGTGGTTTCCTGCACCAACACAAGTGCGAAAAGTGGTTTTTCAACACTATCACAAGTGCGAAAAGTGGTTTTTCCACACTAATACAAGTGCAAAAGTGGTTTACTGCACCAACACAAGTGCGAAAAGTGGTTTTTCAACACTAACACAAGTGCGAAAAGTGGTTTTTCAACGCTAAAACAAGTGCGAAAAGTGGTTTTTCAACACTAACACAAGTGCGAAAAGTGTTTTTTCCACACTAATACAAGTGCAAAAGTGGTTTCCTGCACCAACACAGTGCGAAAAGTGGTTTTTCCACACTAATATAAGTGCAAAAGTGGTTTCCTGCACCAACACAAGTGCGAAAAGTGGTTTTTCAACACTAACACAAGTGCGAAAAGTGGTTTTTCAACACTAATACAAGTGCAAAAGTGGTTTCCTGCACCAACACAAATGCGAAAAGTGGTTTTTCCACACTAATACAAGTGCAAAAGTGGTTTCCTGCACCAACACAAGTGCGAAAAGTGGTTTTTCAACACTAACACAAGTGCGAAAAGTGGTTTTTCAACACTAACACAAGTGCGAAAAGTGGTTTTTCAACACTAACACAAGTGCGAAAAGTGTTTTTTCCACACTAATACAAGTGCAAAAGTGGTTTCCTGCACCAACACAAGTGCGAAATGTGGTTTTTCAACACTAACGCAAGTGCGTAAAGTGGTTTTTCAACACTAACACAAGTGCGAAAAGTGGTTTTTCAACACTAACACAAGTGCGAAAAGTGGTTTTTCCACACCAATACAAGTGCAAAAGTGGTTTCCTGCACCAACACAAGTGCGAAAAGTGGTTTTTCAACACTAACACAAGTGTGAAAAGGGGATTTTCAACACTAACACAAGTGCGAAAAGTGGATTTTCAACACTAACACAAGTGCGAAAAGTGGTTTTTCAACATTAACACAAGTGCGAAAAGTGTTTTTTCCACACTAATACAAGTGCAAAAGTGGTTTCCTGCACCAACACAAGTGCAAAACGTGGTTTTTCAACACTAACACAAGTGCGAAAAGTGGTTTTTCAACACTAACACAAGTGCGAAAAGTGGTTTTTCAACACTATCACAAGTGCAAAAAGTGTTTTTTCCACACTAATACAAGTGCGAAAAGTGGTTTTTCTACACTAATACAAGTGCAAAAGTGGTTTCCTGCACCAACACAATTGCGAAAAGTGGTTTTTCAACACTAACACAAGTGCGAAAAGTGGTTTTTCAACACTATCACAAGTGCAAAAAGTGTTTTTTCCACACTAATACAAGTGCAAAAGTGGTTTCCTGCACCAACACAAGTGCGAAAAGTGGTTTTTCAACACTAACACAAGTGCGAAAAGTGGTTTTTCAACACTATCACAAGTGCAAAAAGTGGTTTTTCCACACTAATACAAGTGCAAAAGGGGTTTCCTGCACCAACACAAGTGCGAAAAGTGGTTTTTCAACACTAACACAAGTGCGAAAAGTGGTTTTTCAACACTAACACAAGTGCGAAAAGTGGTTTTTCCACACTAATACAAGTGCAAAAGTGGTTTCCTGCACCAACACAAGTGCGAAAAGTGGTTTTTCAACACTAACACAAGCGCGAAAAGTGGTTTTTCAACACTAACACAAGTGCGAAAAGTGTTTTTTGCACACTAATACAAGTGCAAAAGTGGTTTCCTGCACCAACACAAGTACGAAAAGTGGTTTTTCAACACTAACACAAGTGCAAAAAGTGGTTTTTCAACACTAACATAAGTGCGAAAAGTGGTTTTTCAACACTAACACAAGTGCGAAAAGTGGTTTTTCCACACTAATACAAGTGCAAAAGTGGTTTCCTGCACCAACACAAGTGCGAAAAGTGGTTTTTCAACACTAACACAAGTGCAAAAAGTGGTTTTTCAACACTATCACAAGTGCAAAAAGTGTTTTTTCCACACTAATACAAGTGCAAAAGTGGTTTCCTGCACCAACACAAGTGCGAAAAGTGGTTTTTCAACACTAACACAAGTGCGAAAAGTGGTTTTTCAACACTAACACAAGTGCGAAAAGTGGTTTTTCAACAATAACACAAGTGCGAAAAGTGGTTTTTCCACACTAATACAAGTGCAAAAGTGGTTTCCTGCACCAACACAAGTGCGAAAAGTGGTTTTTCAACACTAACACAAGTGCGAAAAGTGGTTTTTCAACACTATCACAAGTGCAAAAAGTGTTTTTTCCACACTAATACAAGTGCGAAAAGTGGTTTTTCAACACTAACACAAGTGCGAAAAGTGGTTTTTCCACACTAATACAAGTGCAAATGTGGTTTCCTGCACCAACACATGTGCGAAAAGTGGTTTTTCAACACTAACACAAGTGCGAAAAGTGGTTTTTCAACACTATCACAAGTGCAAAAAGTGTTTTTTCCACACTAATACAAGTGCAAAAGTGGTTTCCTGCACCAACACATGTGCGAAAAGTGGTTTTTCAACACTAACACAAGTGCGAAAAGTGGTTTTTCAACACTAACACAAGTGCGAAAAGTGGTTTTTCCACACTAATACAAGTGCAAAAGTGGTTTCCTGCACCAACATAAGTGCGAAAAGTGGTTTTTCAACACTAACACAAGTGTGAAAAGTGGTTTTTCAACACAAACACAAGTGCGAAAAGTGGTTTTTCAACACTAACACAAGTGCGATAAGTGTTTTTCCACACTAATACAAGTGCAAAAGTGGTTTCCTGCACCAACACAAGGGCGAAAAGTGGTTTTTCAACACTATCACAAGTGCGAAAAGTGGTTTTTCAACACTAACATAAGTGCGAAAAGTGGTTTTTCAACACTAACACAAGTGCGAAAAGTGGTTTTTCCACACTAATACAAGTGCAAAAGTGGTTTCCTGCACCAACACAAGTGCGAAAAGTGGTTTTTCAACACTAACACAAGTGCAAAAAGTGGTTTTTCAACAATATCACAAGTGCAAAAAGTGTTTTTTCCACACTAATACAAGTGCAAAAGTGGTTTCCTGCACCAACACAAGTGCGAAAAGTGGTTTTTCAACACTAACACAAGTGCGAAAAGTGGTTTTTCAACACTAACACAAGTGCGAAAAGTGGTTTTTCAACAATAACACAAGTGCGAAAAGTGGTTTTTCCACACTAATACAAGTGCAAAAGTGGTTTCCTGCACCAACACAAGTGCGAAAAGTGGTTTTTCAACACTAACACAAGTGCGAAAAGTGGTTTTTCAACACTATCACAAGTGCAAAAAGTGTTTTTTCCACACTAATACAAGTGCGAAAAGTGGTTTTTCAACACTAACACAAGTGCGAAAAGTGGTTTTTCCACACTAATACAAGTGCAAATGTGGTTTCCTGCACCAACACATGTGCGAAAAGTGGTTTTTCAACACTAACACAAGTGCGAAAAGTGGTTTTTCAACACTATCACAAGTGCAAAAAGTGTTTTTTCCACACTAATACAAGTGCAAAAGTGGTTTCCTGCACCAACACATGTGCGAAAAGTGGTTTTTCAACACTAACACAAGTGCGAAAAGTGGTTTTTCAACACTAACACAAGTGCGAAAAGTGGTTTTTCAACACTAACACAAGTGCGAAAAGTGGTTTTTCCACACTAATACAAGTGCAAAAGTGGTTTCCTGCACCAACACAAGTGCGAAAAGTGGTTTTTCAACACTAACACAAGTGCGAAAAGTGGTTTTTCAACACTAACACAAGTGCGAAAAGTGTTTTTTGCACACTAATACAAGTGCAAAAGTGGTTTCCTGCACCAACACAAGTGCGAAAAGTGGTTTTTCAACACTAACACAAGTGCAAAAAGTGGTTTTTCAACACTAACATAAGTGCGAAAAGTGGTTTTTCAACACTAACACAAGTGCGAAAAGTGGTTTTTCCACACTAATACAAGTGCAAAAGTGGTTTCCTGCAACAACACAAGTGCGAAAAGTGGTTTTTCAACACTAACACAAGTGCAAAAAGTGGTTTTTCAACACTATCACAAGTGCAAAAAGTGTTTTTCCACACTAATACAAGTGCAAAAGTGGTTTCCTGCACCAACACAAGTGCGAAAAGTGGTTTCTCAACACTAACACAAGTGCGAAAAGTGGTTTTTCAACACTAACACAAGTGCGAAAAGTGGTTTTTCAACAATAACACAAGTGCAAAAAGTGGTTTTTCCACACTAATACAAGTGCAAAAGTGGTTTCCTGCACCAACACAAGTGCGAAAAGTGGTTTTTCAACACTAACACAAGTGCGAAAAGTGGTTTTTCAACACTAACACAAGTGCGAAAAGTGGTTTTTCAACACTAACACAAGTGCGAAAAGTGGTTTTTCAACACTAACACAAGTGCGAAAAGTGTTTTTTCCACACTAATACAAGTGCAAAAGTGGTTTCCTGCACCAACACAAGTGCGAAAAGTGGTTTTTCAACACTAACACAAGTGCGAAAAGTGGTTTTTCAACACTAACACAAGTGCTAAAAGTGGTTTTTCCACACTAATACAAGTGCAAAAGTGGTTTCCTGCACCAACACAAGTGCGAAAAGTGGTTTTTCAACACTAACACAAGTGCGAAAAGTGGTTTTTCAACACTATCACAAGTGCAAAAAGTGTTTTTTCCACACTAATACAAGTGCGAAAAGTGGTTTTTCAACACTAACACAAGTGCGAAAAGTGGTTTTTCCACACTAATACAAGTGCAAATGTGGTTTCCTGCACCAACACATGTGCGAAAAGTGGTTTTTCAACACTAACACAAGTGCGAAAAGTGGTTTTTCAACACTAACACAAGTGCGAAAAGTGGTTTTTCCACACTAATACAAGTGCAAAAGTGGTTTCCTGCACCAACACAAGTGCGAAAAGTGGTTTTTCAACACTAACACAAGTGCGAAAAGTGGTTTTTCAACACTATCACAAGTGCAAAAAGTGTTTTTTCCACACTAATACAAGTGCGAAAAGTGGTTTTTCAACACTAACACAAGTGCGAAAAGTGGTTTTTCCACACTAATACAAGTGCAAATGTGGTTTCCTGCACCAACACATGTGCGAAAAGTGGTTTTTCAACACTAACACAAGTGCGAAAAGTGGTTTTTCAACACTATCACAAGTGCAAAAAGTGTTTTTTCCACACTAATACAAGTGCAAAAGTGGTTTCCTGCACCAACACATGTGCGAAAAGTGGTTTTTCAACACTAACACAAGTGCGAAAAGTGGTTTTTCAACACTAACACAAGTGCGAAAAGTGGTTTTTCAACACTAACACAAGTGCGAAAAGTGGTTTTTCCACACTAATACAAGTGCAAAAGTGGTTTCCTGCACCAACACAAGTGCGAAAAGTGGTTTTTCAACACTAACACAAGTGCGAAAAGTGGTTTTTCAACACTAACACAAGTGCGAAAAGTGTTTTTTGCACACTAATACAAGTGCAAAAGTGGTTTCCTGCACCAACACAAGTGCGAAAAGTGGTTTTTCAACACTAACACAAGTGCAAAAAGTGGTTTTTCAACACTAACATAAGTGCGAAAAGTGGTTTTTCAACACTAACACAAGTGCGAAAAGTGGTTTTTCCACACTAATACAAGTGCAAAAGTGGTTTCCTGCAACAACACAAGTGCGAAAAGTGGTTTTTCAACACTAACACAAGTGCAAAAAGTGGTTTTTCAACACTATCACAAGTGCAAAAAGTGTTTTTTCCACACTAATACAAGTGCAAAAGTGGTTTCCTGCACCAACACAAGTGCGAAAAGTGGTTTCTCAACACTAACACAAGTGCGAAAAGTGGTTTTTCAACACTAACACAAGTGCGAAAAGTGGTTTTTCAACAATAACACAAGTGCAAAAAGTGGTTTTTCCACACTAATACAAGTGCAAAAGTGGTTTCCTGCACCAACACAAGTGCGAAAAGTGGTTTTTCAACACTAACACAAGTGCGAAAAGTGGTTTTTCAACACTAACACAAGTGCGAAAAGTGGTTTTTCAACACTAACACAAGTGCGAAAAGTGGTTTTTCAACACTAACACAAGTGCGAAAAGTGTTTTTTCCACACTAATACAAGTGCAAAAGTGGTTTCCTGCACCAACACAAGTGCGAAAAGTGGTTTTTCAACACTAACACAAGTGCGAAAAGTGGTTTTTCAACACTAACACAAGTGCTAAAAGTGGTTTTTCCACACTAATACAAGTGCAAAAGTGGTTTCCTGCACCAACACAAGTGCGAAAAGTGGTTTTTCAACACTAACACAAGTGCGAAAAGTGGTTTTTCAACACTATCACAAGTGCAAAAAGTGTTTTTTCCACACTAATACAAGTGCGAAAAGTGGTTTTTCAACACTAACACAAGTGCGAAAAGTGGTTTTTCCACACTAATACAAGTGCAAATGTGGTTTCCTGCACCAACACATGTGCGAAAAGTGGTTTTTCAACACTAACACAAGTGCGAAAAGTGGTTTTTCAACACTAACACAAGTGCGAAAAGTGGTTTTTCCACACTAATACAAGTGCAAAAGTGGTTTCCTGCACCAACACAAGTGCGAAAAGTGGTTTTTCAACACTAACACAAGTGCAAAAAGTGGTTTTTCAACACTATCACAAGTGCAAAAAGTGTTTTTTCCACACTAATACAAGTGCAAAAGTGGTTTCCTGCACCAACACAAGTGCGAAAAGTGGTTTTTCAACACTAACACAAGTGCGAAAAGTGGTTTTTCAACACTAACACAAGTGCGAAAAGTGGTTTTTCAACAATAACACAAGTGCGAAAAGTGGTTTTTCCACACTAATACAAGTGCAAAAGTGGTTTCCTGCACCAACACAAGTGCGAAAAGTGGTTTTTCAACACTAACACAAGTGCGAAAAGTGGTTTTTCAACACTATCACAAGTGCAAAAAGTGTTTTTTCCACACTAATACAAGTGCGAAAAGTGGTTTTTCAACACTAACACAAGTGCGAAAAGTGGTTTTTCCACACTAATACAAGTGCAAATGTGGTTTCCTGCACCAACACATGTGCGAAAAGTGGTTTTTCAACACTAACACAAGTGCGAAAAGTGGTTTTTCAACACTATCACAAGTGCAAAAAGTGTTTTTTCCACACTAATACAAGTGCAAAAGTGGTTTCCTGCACCAACACATGTGCGAAAAGTGGTTTTTCAACACTAACACAAGTGCGAAAAGTGGTTTTTCAACACTAACACAAGTGCGAAAAGTGGTTTTTCCACACTAATACAAGTGCAAAAGTGGTTTCCTGCACCAACATAAGTGCGAAAAGTGGTTTTTCAACACTAACACAAGTGTGAAAAGTGGTTTTTCAACACAAACACAAGTGCGAAAAGTGGTTTTTCAACACTAACACAAGTGCGATAAGTGTTTTTCCACACTAATACAAGTGCAAAAGTGGTTTCCTGCACCAACACAAGGGCGAAAAGTGGTTTTTCAACACTATCACAAGTGCGAAAAGTGGTTTTTCAACACTAACATAAGTGCGAAAAGTGGTTTTTCAACACTAACACAAGTGCGAAAAGTGGTTTTTCCACACTAATACAAGTGCAAAAGTGGTTTCCTGCACCAACACAAGTGCGAAAAGTGGTTTTTCAACACTAACACAAGTGCAAAAAGTGGTTTTTCAACACTATCACAAGTGCAAAAAGTGTTTTTTCCACACTAATACAAGTGCAAAAGTGGTTTCCTGCACCAACACAAGTGCGAAAAGTGGTTTTTCAACACTAACACAAGTGCGAAAAGTGGTTTTTCAACACTAACACAAGTGCGAAAAGTGGTTTTTCAACAATAACACAAGTGCGAAAAGTGGTTTTTCCACACTAATACAAGTGCAAAAGTGGTTTCCTGCACCAACACAAGTGCGAAAAGTGGTTTTTCAACACTAACACAAGTGCGAAAAGTGGTTTTTCAACACTATCACAAGTGCAAAAAGTGTTTTTTCCACACTAATACAAGTGCGAAAAGTGGTTTTTCAACACTAACACAAGTGCGAAAAGTGGTTTTTCCACACTAATACAAGTGCAAATGTGGTTTCCTGCACCAACACATGTGCGAAAAGTGGTTTTTCAACACTAACACAAGTGCGAAAAGTGGTTTTTCAACACTATCACAAGTGCAAAAAGTGTTTTTTCCACACTAATACAAGTGCAAAAGTGGTTTCCTGCACCAACACATGTGCGAAAAGTGGTTTTTCAACACTAACACAAGTGCGAAAAGTGGTTTTTCAACACTAACACAAGTGCGAAAAGTGGTTTTTCAACACTAACACAAGTGCGAAAAGTGGTTTTTCCACACTAATACAAGTGCAAAAGTGGTTTCCTGCACCAACACAAGTGCGAAAAGTGGTTTTTCAACACTAACACAAGTGCGAAAAGTGGTTTTTCAACACTAACACAAGTGCGAAAAGTGTTTTTTGCACACTAATACAAGTGCAAAAGTGGTTTCCTGCACCAACACAAGTGCGAAAAGTGGTTTTTCAACACTAACACAAGTGCAAAAAGTGGTTTTTCAACACTAACATAAGTGCGAAAAGTGGTTTTTCAACACTAACACAAGTGCGAAAAGTGGTTTTTCCACACTAATACAAGTGCAAAAGTGGTTTCCTGCAACAACACAAGTGCGAAAAGTGGTTTTTCAACACTAACACAAGTGCAAAAAGTGGTTTTTCAACACTATCACAAGTGCAAAAAGTGTTTTTTCCACACTAATACAAGTGCAAAAGTGGTTTCCTGCACCAACACAAGTGCGAAAAGTGGTTTCTCAACACTAACACAAGTGCGAAAAGTGGTTTTTCAACACTAACACAAGTGCGAAAAGTGGTTTTTCAACAATAACACAAGTGCAAAAAGTGGTTTTTCCACACTAATACAAGTGCAAAAGTGGTTTCCTGCACCAACACAAGTGCGAAAAGTGGTTTTTCAACACTACCACAAGTGCGAAAAGTGGTTTTTCAACACTAACACAAGTGCGAAAAGTGGTTTTTCAACACTAACACAAGTGCGAAAAGTGGTTTTTCAACACTAACACAAGTGCGAAAAGTGTTTTTTCACACTAATACAAGTGCAAAAGTGGTTTCCTGCACCAACACAAGTGCGAAAAGTGGTTTTTCAACACTAACACAAGTGCGAAAAGTGGTTTTTCAACACTAACACAAGTGCTAAAAGTGGTTTTTCCACACTAATACAAGTGCAAAAGTGGTTTCCTGCACCAACACAAGTGCGAAAAGTGGTTTTTCAACACTAACACAAGTGCGAAAAGTGGTTTTTCAACACTATCACAAGTGCAAAAAGTGTTTTTTCCACACTAATACAAGTGCGAAAAGTGGTTTTTCAACACTAACACAAGTGCGAAAAGTGGTTTTTCCACACTAATACAAGTGCAAATGTGGTTTCCTGCACCAACACATGTGCGAAAAGTGGTTTTTCAACACTAACACAAGTGCGAAAAGTGGTTTTTCAACACTATCACAAGTGCAAAAAGTGTTTTTTCCACACTAATACAAGTGCAAAAGTGGTTTCCTGCACCAACACATGTGCGAAAAGTGGTTTTTCAACACTAACACAAGTGCGAAAAGTGGTTTTTCAACACTAACACAAGTGCGAAAAGTGGTTTTTCCACACTAATACAAGTGCAAAAGTGGTTTCCTGCACCAACATAAGTGCGAAAAGTGGTTTTTCAACACTAACACAAGTGCGAAAAGTGGTTTTTCAACACAAACACAAGTGCGAAAAGTGGTTTTTCAACACTAACACAAGTGCGAAAAGTGTTTTTCCACACTAATACAAGTGCAAAAGTGGTTTCCTGCACCAACACAAGGGCGAAAAGTGGTTTTTCAACACTAACACAAGTGCGAAAAGTTGTTTTTCAACACTAACACAAGTGCGAAAAGTGGTTTTTCCACACTAATACAAGTGCAAAAGTGGTTTCCTGCACCAACACAAGTGCGAAAAGTGGTTTTTCAACACTAACACAAGTGCGAAAAGTGGTTTTTCAACACTAACACAAGTGCGAAAAGTGGTTTTTCAACACTAACACAAGTGCGAAAAGTGTTTTTTCCACACTAATACAAGTGCAAAAGTGGTTTCCTGCACCAACACAAGTGCGAAAAGTGGTTTTTCAACACTATCACAAGTGCGAAAAGTGGTTTTTCCACACTAATACAAGTGCAAAAGTGGTTTACTGCACCAACACAAGTGCGAAAAGTGGTTTTTCAACACTAACACAAGTGCGAAAAGTGGTTTTTCAACGCTAAAACAAGTGCGAAAAGTGGTTTTTCAACACTAACACAAGTGCGAAAAGTGTTTTTTCCACACTAATACAAGTGCAAAAGTGGTTTCCTGCACCAACACAGTGCGAAAAGTGGTTTTTCCACACTAATATAAGTGCAAAAGTGGTTTCCTGCACCAACACAAGTGCGAAAAGTGGTTTTTCAACACTAACACAAGTGCGAAAAGTGGTTTTTCAACACTAATACAAGTGCAAAAGTGGTTTCCTGCACCAACACAAATGCGAAAAGTGGTTTTTCCACACTAATACAAGTGCAAAAGTGGTTTCCTGCACCAACACAAGTGCGAAAAGTGGTTTTTCAACACTAACACAAGTGCGAAAAGTGGTTTTTCAACACTAACACAAGTGCGAAAAGTGGTTTTTCAACACTAACACAAGTGCGAAAAGTGTTTTTTCCACACTAATACAAGTGCAAAAGTGGTTTCCTGCACCAACACAAGTGCGAAATGTGGTTTTTCAACACTAACGCAAGTGCGAAAAGTGGTTTTTCAACACTAACACAAGTGCGAAAAGTGGTTTTTCAACACTAACACAAGTGCGAAAAGTGGTTTTTCCACACCAATACAAGTGCAAAAGTGGTTTCCTGCACCAACACAAGTGCGAAAAGTGGTTTTTCAACACTAACACAAGTGTGAAAAGTGGATTTTCAACACTAACACAAGTGCGAAAAGTGGATTTTCAACACTAAAACAAGTGCGAAAAGTGGTTTTTCAACATTAACACAAGTGCGAAAAGTGTTTTTTCCACACTAATACAAGTGCAAAAGTGGTTTCCTGCACCAACACAAGTGCAAAACGTGGTTTTTCAACACTAACACAAGTGCGAAAAGTGGTTTTTCAACACTAACACAAGTGCGAAAAGTGGTTTTTCAACACTATCACAAGTGCAAAAAGTGTTTTTTCCACACTAATACAAGTGCGAAAAGTGGTTTTTCCACACTAATACAAGTGCAAAAGTGGTTTCCTGCACCAACACAAGTGCGAAAAGTGGTTTTTCAACACTAACACAAGTGCGAAAAGTGGTTTTTCAACACTATCACAAGTGCAAAAAGTGTTTTTTCCACACTAATACAAGTGCAAAAGTGGTTTCCTGCACCAACACAAGTGCGAAAAGTGGTTTTTCAACACTAACACAAGTGCGAAAAGTGGTTTTTCAACACTATCACAAGTGCAAAAAGTGGTTTTTCAACACTAACACAAGTGCGAAAAGTGTTTTTCCACACTAATACAAGTGCAAAAGTGGTTTCCTGCACCAACACAAGGGCGAAAAGTGGTTTTTCAACACTAACACAAGTGCGAAAAGTGGTTTTTCAACACTAACACAAGTGCGAAAAGTGGTTTTTCCACACTAATACAAGTGCAAAAGTGGTTTCCTGCACCAACACAAGTGCGAAAAGTGGTTTTTCAACACTAACACAAGTGCGAAAAGTGGTTTTTCAACACTAACACAAGTGCGAAAAGTGGTTTTTCAACACTAACACAAGTGCGAAAAGTGTTTTTTCCACACTAATACAAGTGCAAAAGTGGTTTCCTGCACCAACACAAGTGCGAAAAGTGGTTTTTCAACACTATCACAAGTGCGAAAAGTGGTTTTTCCACACTAATACAAGTGCAAAAGTGGTTTACTGCACCAACACAAGTGCGAAAAGTGGTTTTTCAACACTAACACAAGTGCGAAAAGTGGTTTTTCAACGCTAAAACAAGTGCGAAAAGTGGTTTTTCAACACTAACACAAGTGCGAAAAGTGTTTTTTCCACACTAATACAAGTGCAAAAGTGGTTTCCTGCACCAACACAGTGCGAAAAGTGGTTTTTCCACACTAATATAAGTGCAAAAGTGGTTTCCTGCACCAACACAAGTGCGAAAAGTGGTTTTTCAACACTAACACAAGTGCGAAAAGTGGTTTTTCAACACTAATACAAGTGCAAAAGTGGTTTCCTGCACCAACACAAATGCGAAAAGTGGTTTTTCCACACTAATACAAGTGCAAAAGTGGTTTCCTGCACCAACACAAGTGCGAAAAGTGGTTTTTCAACACTAACACAAGTGCGAAAAGTGGTTTTTCAACACTAACACAAGTGTGAAAAGTGGTTTTTCAACACTAACACAAGTGCGAAAAGTGTTTTTTCCACACTAATACAAGTGCAAAAGTGGTTTCCTGCACCAACACAAGTGCGAAATGTGGTTTTTTAACACTAACGCAAGTGCGAAAAGTGGTTTTTCAACACTAACACAAGTGCGAAAAGTGGTTTTTCAACACTAACACAAGTGCGAAAAGTGGTTTTTCCACACCAATACAAGTGCAAAAGTGGTTTCCTGCACCAACACAAGTGCGAAAAGTGGTTTTTCAACACTAACACAAGTGTGAAAAGTGGATTTTCAACACTAACACAAGTGCGAAAAGTGGATTTTCAACACTAACACAAGTGCGAAAAGTGGTTTTTCAACATTAACACAAGTGCGAAAAGTGTTTTTTCCACACTAATACAAGTGCAAAAGTGGTTTCCTGCACCAACACAAGTGCAAAACGTGGTTTTTCAACACTAACACAAGTGCGAAAAGTGGTTTTTCAACACTAACACAAGTGCGAAAAGTGGTTTTTCAACACTATCACAAGTGCAAAAAGTGTTTTTTCCACACTAATACAAGTGCGAAAAGTGGTTTTTCCACACTAATACAAGTGCAAAAGTGGTTTCCTGCACCAACACAAGTGCGAAAAGTGGTTTTTCAACACTAACACAAGTGCGAAAAGTGGTTTTTCAACACTATCACAAGTGCAAAAAGTGTTTTTTCCACACTAATACAAGTGCAAAAGTGGTTTCCTGCACCAACACAAGTGCGAAAAGTGGTTTTTCAACACTAACACAAGTGCGAAAAGTGGTTTTTCAACACTATCACAAGTGCAAAAAGTGGTTTTTCCACACTAATACAAGTGCAAAAGGGGTTTCCTGCACCAACACAAGTGCGAAAAGTGGTTTTTCAACACTAACACAAGTGCGAAAAGTGGTTTTTCAACACTAACACAAGTGCGAAAAGTGGTTTTTCCACACTAATACAAGTGCAAAAGTGGTTTCCTGCACCAACACAAGTGCGAAAAGTGGTTTTTCAACACTAACACAAGCGCGAAAAGTGGTTTTTCAACACTAACACAAGTGCGAAAAGTGTTTTTTGCACACTAATACAAGTGCAAAAGTGGTTTCCTGCACCAACACAAGTGCGAAAAGTGGTTTTTCAACACTAACACAAGTGCAAAAAGTGGTTTTTCAACACTAACATAAGTGCGAAAAGTGGTTTTTCAACACTAACACAAGTGCGAAAAGTGGTTTTTCCACACTAATACAAGTGCAAAAGTGGTTTCCTGCACCAACACAAGTGCGAAAAGTGGTTTTTCAACACTAACACAAGTGCAAAAAGTGGTTTTTCAACACTATCACAAGTGCAAAAAGTGTTTTTTCCACACTAATACAAGTGCAAAAGTGGTTTCCTGCACCAACACAAGTGCGAAAAGTGGTTTTTCAACACTAACACAAGTGCGAAAAGTGGTTTTTCAACACTAACACAAGTGCGAAAAGTGGTTTTTCAACAATAACACAAGTGCGAAAAGTGGTTTTTCCACACTAATACAAGTGCAAAAGTGGTTTCCTGCACCAACACAAGTGCGAAAAGTGGTTTTTCAACACTAACACAAGTGCGAAAAGTGGTTTTTCAACACTATCACAAGTGCAAAAAGTGTTTTTTCCACACTAATACAAGTGCGAAAAGTGGTTTTTCAACACTAACACAAGTGCGAAAAGTGGTTTTTCCACACTAATACAAGTGCAAATGTGGTTTCCTGCACCAACACATGTGCGAAAAGTGGTTTTTCAACACTAACACAAGTGCGAAAAGTGGTTTTTCAACACTATCACAAGTGCAAAAAGTGTTTTTTCCACACTAACACAAGTGCGAAAAGTGGTTTTTCCACACTAATACAAGTGCAAAAGTGGTTTCCTGCACCAACACATGTGCGAAAAGTGGTTTTTCAACACTAACACAAGTGCGAAAAGTGGTTTTTCAACACTAACACAAGTGCGAAAAGTGGTTTTTCAACACTAACACAAGTGCGAAAAGTGGTTTTTCAACACTAACACAAGTGCGAAAAGTGGTTTTTCAACACTATCACAAGTGCAAAAAGTGTTTTTTCCACACTAATACAAGTGCAAAAGTGGTTTCCTGCACCAACACATGTGCGAAAAGTGGTTTTTCAACACTAACACAAGTGCGAAAAGTGGTTTTTCAACACTAACACAAGTGCGAAAAGTGGTTTTTCAACACTAACACAAGTGCGAAAAGTGGTTTTTCAACACTAACACAAGTGCGAAAAGTGTTTTTTCCACACTAATACAAGTGCAAAAGTGGTTTCCTGCACCAACACAAGTGCGAAATGTGGTTTTTCAACACTAACGCAAGTGCGAAAAGTGGTTTTTCAACACTAACACAAGTGCGAAAAGTGGTTTTTCAACACTAACACAAGTGCGAAAAGTGGTTTTTCCACACCAATACAAGTGCAAAAGTGGTTTCCTGCACCAACACAAGTGCGAAAAGTGGTTTTTCAACACTAACACAAGTGTGAAAAGTGGATTTTCAACACTAACACAAGTGCGAAAAGTGGATTTTCAACACTAACACAAGTGCGAAAAGTGGTTTTTCAACATTAACACAAGTGCGAAAAGTGTTTTTTCCACACTAATACAAGTGCAAAAGTGGTTTCCTGCACCAACACAAGTGCAAAACGTGGTTTTTCAACACTAACACAAGTGCGAAAAGTGGTTTTTCAACACTAACACAAGTGCGAAAAGTGGTTTTTCAACACTATCACAAGTGCAAAAAGTGTTTTTTCCACACTAATACAAGTGCGAAAAGTGGTTTTTCCACACTAATACAAGTGCAAAAGTGGTTTCCTGCACCAACACAAGTGCGAAAAGTGGTTTTTCAACACTAACACAAGTGCGAAAAGTGGTTTTTCAACACTATCACAAGTGCAAAAAGTGTTTTTTCCACACTAATACAAGTGCAAAAGTGGTTTCCTGCACCAACACAAGTGCGAAAAGTGGTTTTTCAACACTAACACAAGTGCGAAAAGTGGTTTTTCAACACTATCACAAGTGCAAAAAGTGGTTTTTCCACACTAATACAAGTGCAAAAGGGGTTTCCTGCACCAACACAAGTGCGAAAAGTGGTTTTTCAACACTAACACAAGTGCGAAAAGTGGTTTTTCAACACTAACACAAGTGCGAAAAGTGGTTTTTCCACACTAATACAAGTGCAAAAGTGGTTTCCTGCACCAACACAAGTGCGAAAAGTGGTTTTTCAACACTAACACAAGCGCGAAAAGTGGTTTTTCAACACTATCACAAGTGCGAAAAGTGTTTTTTGCACACTAATACAAGTGCAAAAGTGGTTTCCTGCACCAACACAAGTGCGAAAAGTGGTTTTTCAACACTAACACAAGTGCAAAAAGTGGTTTTTCAACACTAACATAAGTGCGAAAAGTGGTTTTTCAACACTAACACAAGTGCGAAAAGTGGTTTTTCCACACTAATACAAGTGCAAAAGTGGTTTCCTGCACCAACACAAGTGCGAAAAGTGGTTTTTCAACACTAACACAAGTGCAAAAAGTGGTTTTTCAACACTATCACAAGTGCAAAAAGTGTTTTTTCCACACTAATACAAGTGCAAAAGTGGTTTCCTGCACCAACACAAGTGCGAAAAGTGGTTTTTCAACACTAACACAAGTGCGAAAAGTGGTTTTTCAACACTAACACAAGTGCGAAAAGTGGTTTTTCAACAATAACACAAGTGCGAAAAGTGGTTTTTCCACACTAATACAAGTGCAAAAGTGGTTTCCTGCACCAACACAAGTGCGAAAAGTGGTTTTTCAACACTAACACAAGTGCGAAAAGTGGTTTTTCAACACTATCACAAGTGCAAAAAGTGTTTTTTCCACACTAATACAAGTGCGAAAAGTGGTTTTTCAACACTAACACAAGTGCGAAAAGTGGTTTTTCCACACTAATACAAGTGCAAATGTGGTTTCCTGCACCAACACATGTGCGAAAAGTGGTTTTTCAACACTAACACAAGTGCGAAAAGTGGTTTTTCAACACTATCACAAGTGCAAAAAGTGTTTTTTCCACACTAATACAAGTGCAAAAGTGGTTTCCTGCACCAACACATGTGCGAAAAGTGGTTTTTCAACACTAACACAAGTGCGAAAAGTGGTTTTTCAACACTAACACAAGTGCGAAAAGTGGTTTTTCCACACTAATACAAGTGCAAAAGTGGTTTCCTGCACCAACATAAGTGCGAAAAGTGGTTTTTCAACACTAACACAAGTGTGAAAAGTGGTTTTTCAACACAAACACAAGTGCGAAAAGTGGTTTTTCAACACTAACACAAGTGCGAAAAGTGTTTTTCCACACTAATACAAGTGCAAAAGTGGTTTCCTGCACCAACACAAGGGCGAAAAGTGGTTTTTCAACACTATCACAAGTGCGTAAAGTGGTTTTTCAACACTATCACAAGTGCGAAAAGTGTTTTTTCCACACTAATACAAGTGCAAAAGTGGTTTCCTGCACCAACACAAGTGCGAAAAGTGGTATTTCAACACTATCACAAGTGCGAAAAGTGGTTTTTCCACACTAATACAAGTGCAAAAGTGGTTTACTGCACCAACACAAGTGCGAAAAGTGGTTTTTCAACACTAACACAAGTGCGAAAAGTGGTTTTTCAACGCTAAAACAAGTGCGAAAAGTGGTTTTTCAACACTAACACAAGTGCGAAAAGTGTTTTTTCCACACTAATACAAGTGCAAAAGTGGTTTCCTGCACCAACACAAGTGCGAAAAGTGGTTTTTCCACACCAATATAAGTGCAAATGTGGTTTCCTGCACCAACACAAGTGCGAAAAGTGGTTTTTCAACACTAACACAAGTGCGAAAAGTGGTTTTTCAACACTAATACAAGTGCAAAAGTGGTTTCCTGCACCAACACAAATGCGAAAAGTGGTTTTTCCACACTAATACAAGTGCAAAAGTGGTTTCCTGCACCAACACAAGTGCGAAAAGTGGTTTTTCAACACTAACACAAGTGCGAAAAGTGGTTTTTCAACACTAACACAAGTGCGAAAAGTGGTTTTTCAACACTAACACAAGTGCGAAAAGTGTTTTTTCCACACTAATACAAGTGCAAAAGTGGTTTCCTGCACCAACACAAGTGCGAAATGTGGTTTTTCAAAACTAACGCAAGTGCGAAAAGTGGTTTTTCAACACTAACACAAGTGCGAAAAGTGGTTTTTCAACACTAACACAAGTGCGAAAAGTGGTTTTTCCACACCAATACAAGTGCAAAAGTGGTTTCCTGCACCAACACAAGTGCGAAAAGTGGTTTTTCAACACTAACACAAGTGCGAAAAGTGGATTTTCAACACTAACACAAGTGCGAAAAGTGGATTTTCAACACTAACACAAGTGCGAAAAGTGGTTTTTCAACATTAACACAAGTGCGAAAAGTGTTTTTTCCACACTAATACAAGTGCAAAAGTGGTTTCCTGCACCAACACAAGTGCAAAACGTGGTTTTTCAACACTAACACAAGTGCGAAAAGTGGTTTTTCAACACTAACACAAGTGCGAAAAGTGGTTTTTCAACACTATCACAAGTGCAAAAAGTGTTTTTTCCACACTAATACAAGTGCGAAAAGTGGTTTTTCCACACTAATACAAGTGCAAAAGTGGTTTCCTGCACCAACACAAGTGCGAAAAGTGGTTTTTCAACACTAACACAAGTGCGAAAAGTGGTTTTTCAACACTATCACAAGTGCAAAAAGTGTTTTTTCCACACTAATACAAGTGCAAAAGTGGTTTCCTGCACCAACACAAGTGCGAAAAGTGGTTTTTCAACACTAACACAAGTGCGAAAAGTGGTTTTTCAACACTATCACAAGTGCAAAAAGTGGTTTTTCCACACTAATACAAGTGCAAAAGGGGTTTCCTGCACCAACACAAGTGCGAAAAGTGGTTTTTCAACACTAACACAAGTGCGAAAAGTGGTTTTTCAACACTAACACAAGTGCGAAAAGTGGTTTTTCCACACTAATACAAGTGCAAAAGTGGTTTCCTGCACCAACACAAGTGCGAAAAGTGGTTTTTCAACACTAACACAAGTGCGAAAAGTGGTTTTTCAACACTAACACAAGTGCGAAAAGTGGTTTTTCCACACTAATACAAGTGCAAAAGTGGTTTCCTGCACCAACACAAGTGCGAAAAGTGGTTTTTCAACACTAACACAAGTGCAAAAAGTGGTTTTTCAACACTATCACAAGTGCAAAAAGTGTTTTTTCCACACTAATACAAGTGCAAAAGTGGTTTCCTGCACCAACACAAGTGCGAAAAGTGGTTTTTCAACACTAACACAAGTGCGAAAAGTGGTTTTTCAACACTAACACAAGTGCGAAAAGTGGTTTTTCAACAATAACACAAGTGCGAAAAGTGGTTTTTCCACACTAATACAAGTGCAAAAGTGGTTTCCTGCACCAACACAAGTGCGAAAAGTGGTTTTTCAACACTAACACAAGTGCGAAAAGTGGTTTTTCAACACTAACACAAGTGCGAAAAGTGGTTTTTCAACACTAACACAAGTGCGAAAAGTGGTTTTTCAACACTAACACAAGTGCGAAAAGTGTTTTTTCCACACTAATACAAGTGCAAAAGTGGTTTCCTGCACCAACACAAGTGCGAAAAGTGGTTTTTCAACACTAACACAAGTGCGAAAAGTGGTTTTTCAACACTAACACAAGTGCGAAAAGTGGTTTTTCCACACTAATACAAGTGCAAAAGTGGTTTCCTGCACCAACACAAGTGCGAAAAGTGGTTTTTCAACACTAACACAAGTGCGAAAAGTGGTTTTTCAACACTATCACAAGTGCAAAAAGTGTTTTTTCCACACTAATACAAGTGCGAAAAGTGGTTTTTCAACACTAACACAAGTGCGAAAAGTGGTTTTTCCACACTAATACAAGTGCAAATGTGGTTTCCTGCACCAACACATGTGCGAAAAGTGGTTTTTCAACACTAACACAAGTGCGAAAAGTGGTTTTTCAACACTATCACAAGTGCAAAAAGTGTTTTTTCCACACTAATACAAGTGCAAAAGTGGTTTCCTGCACCAACACATGTGCGAAAAGTAGTTTTTCAACACTAACACAAGTGCGAAAAGTGGTTTTTCAACACTAACACAAGTGCGAAAAGTGGTTTTCCACACTAATACAAGTGCAAAAGTGGTTTCCTGCACCAACATAAGTGCGAAAAGTGGTTTTTCAACACTAACACAAGTGCGAAAAGTGGTTTTTCAACACAAACAGAAGTGCGAAAAGTGGTTTTTCAACACTAACACAAGTGCGAAAAGTGTTTTTCCACACTAATACAAGTGCAAAAGTGGTTTCCTGCACCAACACAAGGGCGAAAAGTGGTTTTTCAACACTATCACAAGTGCGAAAAGTGGTTTTTCCACACTAATACAAGTGCAAAAGTGGTTTCCTGCACCAACACAAGTGCGAAAAGTGGTTTTTCCACACTAATACAAGTGCAAAAGTGGTTTCCTGCACCAACACAAGTGCGAAAAGTGGTTTTTCAACACTAACACAAGTGCGAAAAGTGGTTTTTCAACACTAATACAAGTGCAAAAGTGGTTTCCTGCACCAACACAAGTGCGAAAAGTGGTTTTTCCACACTAATACAAGTGCAAAAGTGGTTTCCTGCACCAACACAAGTGCGAAAAGTGGTTTTTCAACACAAACACAAGTGCGAAAAGTGGTTTTTCAACACTAACACAAGTGCGAAAAGTGGTTTTTCAACACTAACACAAGTGCGAAAAGTGTTTTTTCCACATTAATACAAGTGCAAAAGTGGTTTCCTGCACCAACACAAGTGCGAAAAGTGGTTTTTCAACACTAACACAAGTGCGAAATGTGGTTTTTCAACACTAACACAAGTGCGAAAAGTGGTTTTCAACACTAACACAAGTGCGAAAAGTGGTTTTTCAACACTAACACAAGTGCGAAAAGTGGTTTTTCCACACTAATAGAAGTGCAAAAGTGGTTTCCTGCACCAACACAAGTGCGAAAAGTGGTTTTTCAACACTAACACAAGTGCGAAAAGTGGTTTTTCAACACTATCACAAGTGCAAAAAGTGTTTTTTCCACACTAATACAAGTGCAAAAGTGGTTTCCTGCACCAACACAAGTGCGAAAAGTGGTTTTTCAACACTAACACAAGTGCGAAAAGTGGTTTTTCAACACTAACACAAGTGCGAAAAGTGGTTTTTCAACACTAACACAAGTGCGAAAAGTGGTTTTTCAACACTAACACAAGTGGGAAAAGTGTTTTTTCCACACTAATACAAGTGCAAAAGTGGTTTCCTGCACCAACACAAGTGCGAAAAGTGGTTTTTCAACACTAACATAAGTGCGAAAAGTGGTTTTTCAACACTAACACAAGTGCGAAAAGTGGTTTTTCCACACTAATACAAGTGCAAAAGTGGTTTCCTGCACCAACACAAGTGCGAAAAGTGGTTTTTCAACACTAACACAAGTGCGAAAAGTGGTTTTTCCACACTAATACAAGTGCAAAAGTGGTTTCCTGCACCAACACAAGTGCGAAAAGTGGTTTTTCAACACTAACACAAGTGCGAAAAGTGGTTTTCAACACTATCACAAGTGCAAAAAGTGTTTTTTCCACACTAATACAAGTGCGAAAAGTGGTTTTTCAACACTAACACAAGTGCGAAAAGTGTTTTTTCCACACTAATACAAGTGCAAATGTGGTTTACTGCACCAACACAAGTGCGAAAAGTGGTTTTTCAACACTAACACAAGTGCGAAAAGTGGTTTTTCAACACTAACACAAGTGCGAAAAGTGGTTTTTCCACACTAATACAAGTGCAAAAGTGGTTTCCTGCACCAACACAAGTGCGAAAAGTGGTTTTTCAACACTAACACAAGTGCAAAAATTGGTTTTTCAACACTATCACAAGTGCAAAAAGTGTTTTTTCCACACTAATACAAGTGCAAAAGTGGTTTCCTGCACCAACACAAGTGCGAAAAGTGGTTTTTCAACACTAACACAAGTGCGAAAAGTGGTTTTTCAACACTAACACAAGTGCGAAAAGTGGTTTTTCAACAATAACACAAGTGCGAAAAGTGGTTTTTCCACACTAATACAAGTGCAAAAGTGGTTTCCTGCACCAACACAAGTGCGAAAAGTGGTTTTTCAACACTAACTCAAGTGCGAAAAGTGGTTTTTCAACACTATCACAAGTGCAAAAAGTGTTTTTTCCACACTAATACAAGTGCGAAAAGTCGTTTTTCAACACTAACACAAGTGCGAAAAGTGGTTTTTCCACACTAATACAAGTGCAAATGTGGTTTCCTGCACCAACACATGTGCGAAAAGTGGTTTTTCAACACTAACACAAGTGCGAAAAGTGGTTTTTCAACACTATCACAAGTGCAAAAAGTGTTTTTTCCACACTAATACAAGTGCAAAAGTGGTTTCCTGCACCAACACATGTGCGAAAAGTGGTTTTTCAACACTAACACAAGTGCGAAAAGTGGTTTTTCAACACTAACACAAGTGCGAAAAGTGGTTTTTCCACACTAATACAAGTGCAAAAGTGGTTTCCTGCACCAACATAAGTGCGAAAAGTGGTTTTTCAACACTAACACAAGTGTGAAAAGTGGTTTTTCAACACAAACACAAGTGCGAAAAGTGGTTTTTCAACACTAACACAAGTGCGAAAAGTGTTTTTCCACACTAATACAAGTGCAAAAGTGGTTTCCTGCACCAACACAAGGGCGAAAAGTGGTTTTTCAACACTATCACAAGTGCGAAAAGTGGTTTTTCAACACTAACACAAGTGCGAAAAGTGTTTTTTCCACACTAATACAAGTGCAAAAGTGGTTTCCTGCACCAACACAAGTGCGTAAAGTGGTTTTTCAACACTATCACAAGTGCGAAAAGTGGTTTTTCCACAATAATACAAGTGCAAAAGTGGTTTACTGCACCAACACAAGTGCGAAAAGTGGTTTTTCAACACTAACACAAGTGCGAAAAGTGGTTTTTCAACGCTAAAACAAGTGCGAAAAGTGGTTTTTCAACACTAACACAAGTGCGAAAAGTGTTTTTTCCACACTAATACAAGTGCAAGTTTCCTGCACCAACACAAGTGCGAAAAGTGGTTTTTCCACACCAATATAAGTGCAAATGTGGTTTCCTGCACCAACACAAGTGCGAAAAGTGGTTTTTCAACACTAACACAAGTGCGAAAAGTGGTTTTTCAACACTAATACAAGTGCAAAAGTGGTTTCCTGCACCAACACAAATGCGAAAAGTGGTTTTTCCACACTAATACAAGTGCAAAAGTGGTTTCCTGCACCAACACAAGTGCGAAAAGTGGTTTTTCAACACTAACACAAGTGCGAAAAGTGGTTTTTCAACACTAACACAAGTGCGAAAAGTGGTTTTTCAACACTAACACAAGTGCGAAAAGTGTTTTTTCCACACTAATACAAGTGCAAAAGTGGTTTCCTGCACCAACACAAGTGCGAAATGTGGTTTTTCAAAACTAACGCAAGTGCGAAAAGTGGTTTTTCAACACTAACACAAGTGCGAAAAGTGGTTTTTCAACACTAACACAAGTGCGAAAAGTGGTTTTTCCACACCAATACAAGTGCAAAAGTGGTTTCCTGCACCAACACAAGTGCGAAAAGTGGTTTTTCAACACTAACACAAGTGCGAAAAGTGGATTTTCAACACTAACACAAGTGCGAAAAGTGGATTTTCAACACTAACACAAGTGCGAAAAGTGGTTTTTCAACATTAACACAAGTGCGAAAAGTGTTTTTTCCACACTAATACAAGTGCAAAAGTGGTTTCCTGCACCAACACAAGTGCAAAACGTGGTTTTTCAACACTAACACAAGTGCGAAAAGTGGTTTTTCAACACTAACACAAGTGCGAAAAGTGGTTTTTCAACACTATCACAAGTGCAAAAAGTGTTTTTTCCACACTAATACAAGTGCGAAAAGTGGTTTTTCCACACTAATACAAGTGCAAAAGTGGTTTCCTGCACCAACACAAGTGCGAAAAGTGGTTTTTCAACACTAACACAAGTGCGAAAAGTGGTTTTTCAACACTATCACAAGTGCAAAAAGTGTTTTTTCCACACTAATACAAGTGCAAAAGTGGTTTCCTGCACCAACACAAGTGCGAAAAGTGGTTTTTCAACACTAACACAAGTGCGAAAAGTGGTTTTTCCACACTAATACAAGTGCAAAAGTGGTTTCCTGCACCAACACAAGTGCGAAAAGTGGTTTTTCAACACTAACACAAGTGCGAAAAGTGGTTTTTCAACACTAACACAAGTGCGAAAAGTGGTTTTTCAACACTAACACAAGTGCGAAAAGTGGTTTTTCAACACTAACACAAGTGGGAAAAGTGTTTTTTCCACACTAATACAAGTGCAAAAGTGGTTTCCTGCACCAACACAAGTGCGAAAAGTGGTTTTTCAACACTAACATAAGTGCGAAAAGTGGTTTTTCAACACTAACACAAGTGCGAAAAGTGGTTTTTCCACACTAATACAAGTGCAAAAGTGGTTTCCTGCACCAACACAAGTGCGAAAAGTGGTTTTTCAACACTAACACAAGTGCGAAAAGTGGTTTTTCCACACTAATACAAGTGCAAAAGTGGTTTCCTGCACCAACACAAGTGCGAAAAGTGGTTTTTCAACACTAACACAAGTGCGAAAAGTGGTTTTCAACACTATCACAAGTGCAAAAAGTGTTTTTTCCACACTAATACAAGTGCGAAAAGTGGTTTTTCAACACTAACACAAGTGCGAAAAGTGTTTTTTCCACACTAATACAAGTGCAAATGTGGTTTACTGCACCAACACAAGTGCGAAAAGTGGTTTTTCAACACTAACACAAGTGCGAAAAGTGGTTTTTCAACACTAACACAAGTGCGAAAAGTGGTTTTTCCACACTAATACAAGTGCAAAAGTGGTTTCCTGCACCAACACAAGTGCGAAAAGTGGTTTTTCAACACTAACACAAGTGCAAAAATTGGTTTTTCAACACTATCACAAGTGCAAAAAGTGTTTTTTCCACACTAATACAAGTGCAAAAGTGGTTTCCTGCACCAACACAAGTGCGAAAAGTGGTTTTTCAACACTAACACAAGTGCGAAAAGTGGTTTTTCAACACTAACACAAGTGCGAAAAGTGGTTTTTCAACAATAACACAAGTGCGAAAAGTGGTTTTTCCACACTAATACAAGTGCAAAAGTGGTTTCCTGCACCAACACAAGTGCGAAAAGTGGTTTTTCAACACTAACTCAAGTGCGAAAAGTGGTTTTTCAACACTATCACAAGTGCAAAAAGTGTTTTTTCCACACTAATACAAGTGCGAAAAGTCGTTTTTCAACACTAACACAAGTGCGAAAAGTGGTTTTTCCACACTAATACAAGTGCAAATGTGGTTTCCTGCACCAACACATGTGCGAAAAGTGGTTTTTCAACACTAACACAAGTGCGAAAAGTGGTTTTTCAACACTATCACAAGTGCAAAAAGTGTTTTTTCCACACTAATACAAGTGCAAAAGTGGTTTCCTGCACCAACACATGTGCGAAAAGTGGTTTTTCAACACTAACACAAGTGCGAAAAGTGGTTTTTCAACACTAACACAAGTGCGAAAAGTGGTTTTTCCACACTAATACAAGTGCAAAAGTGGTTTCCTGCACCAACATAAGTGCGAAAAGTGGTTTTTCAACACTAACACAAGTGTGAAAAGTGGTTTTTCAACACAAACACAAGTGCGAAAAGTGGTTTTTCAACACTAACACAAGTGCGAAAAGTGTTTTTCCACACTAATACAAGTGCAAAAGTGGTTTCCTGCACCAACACAAGGGCGAAAAGTGGTTTTTCAACACTATCACAAGTGCGAAAAGTGGTTTTTCAACACTAACACAAGTGCGAAAAGTGTTTTTTCCACACTAATACAAGTGCAAAAGTGGTTTCCTGCACCAACACAAGTGCGAAAAGTGGTTTTTCAACACTATCACAAGTGCGAAAAGTGGTTTTTCCACAATAATACAAGTGCAAAAGTGGTTTACTGCACCAACACAAGTGCGAAAAGTGGTTTTTCAACACTAACACAAGTGCGAAAAGTGGTTTTTCAACGCTAAAACAAGTGCGAAAAGTGGTTTTTCAACACTAACACAAGTGCGAAAAGTGTTTTTTCCACACTAATACAAGTGCAAAAGTGGTTTCCTGCACCAACACAAGTGCGAAAAGTGGTTTTTCCACACCAATATAAGTGCAAATGTGGTTTCCTGCACCAACACAAGTGCGAAAAGTGGTTTTTCAACACTAACACAAGTGCGAAAAGTGGTTTTTCAACACTAATACAAGTGCAAAAGTGGTTTCCTGCACCAACACAAATGCGAAAAGTGGTTTTTCCACACTAATACAAGTGCAAAAGTGGTTTCCTGCACCAACACAAGTGCGAAAAGTGGTTTTTCAACACTAACACAAGTGCGAAAAGTGGTTTTTCAACACTAACACAAGTGCGAAAAGTGGTTTTTCAACACTAACACAAGTGCGAAAAGTGTTTTTTCCACACTAATACAAGTGCAAAAGTGGTTTCCTGCACCAACACAAGTGCGAAATGTGGTTTTTCAAAACTAACGCAAGTGCGAAAAGTGGTTTTTCAACACTAACACAAGTGCGAAAAGTGGTTTTTCAACACTAACACAAGTGCGAAAAGTGGTTTTTCCACACCAATACAAGTGCAAAAGTGGTTTCCTGCACCAACACAAGTGCGAAAAGTGGTTTTTCAACACTAACACAAGTGCGAAAAGTGGATTTTCAACACTAACACAAGTGCGAAAAGTGGATTTTCAACACTAACACAAGTGCGAAAAGTGGTTTTTCAACATTAACACAAGTGCGAAAAGTGTTTTTTCCACACTAATACAAGTGCAAAAGTGGTTTCCTGCACCAACACAAGTGCAAAACGTGGTTTTTCAACACTAACACAAGTGCGAAAAGTGGTTTTTCAACACTAACACAAGTGCGAAAAGTGGTTTTTCAACACTATCACAAGTGCAAAAAGTGTTTTTTCCACACTAATACAAGTGCGAAAAGTGGTTTTTCCACACTAATACAAGTGCAAAAGTGGTTTCCTGCACCAACACAAGTGCGAAAAGTGGTTTTTCAACACTAACACAAGTGCGAAAAGTGGTTTTTCAACACTATCACAAGTGCAAAAAGTGTTTTTTCCACACTAATACAAGTGCAAAAGTGGTTTCCTGCACCAACACAAGTGCGAAAAGTGGTTTTTCAACACTAACACAAGTGCGAAAAGTGGTTTTTCAACACTATCACAAGTGCAAAAAGTGGTTTTTCCACACTAATACAAGTGCAAAAGGGGTTTCCTGCACCAACACAAGTGCGAAAAGTGGTTTTTCAACACTAACACAAGTGCGAAAAGTGGTTTTTCAACACTAACACAAGTGCGAAAAGTGGTTTTTCCACACTAATACAAGTGCAAAAGTGGTTTCCTGCACCAACACAAGTGCGAAAAGTGGTTTTTCAACACTAACACAAGTGCGAAAAGTGGTTTTTCAACACTAACACAAGTGCGAAAAGTGTTTTTTGCACACTAATACAAGTGCAAAAGTGGTTTCCTGCACCAACACAAGTGCGAAAAGTGGTTTTTCAACACTAACACAAGTGCAAAAAGTGGTTTTTCAACACTAACATAAGTGCGAAAAGTGGTTTTTCAACACTAACACAAGTGCGAAAAGTGGTTTTTCCACACTAATACAAGTGCAAAAGTGGTTTCCTGCACCAACACAAGTGCGAAAAGTGGTTTTTCAACACTAACACAAGTGCAAAAAGTGGTTTTTCAACACTATCACAAGTGCAAAAAGTGTTTTTTCCACACTAATACAAGTGCAAAAGTGGTTTCCTGCACCAACACAAGTGCGAAAAGTGGTTTTTCAACACTAACACAAGTGCGAAAAGTGGTTTTTCAACACTAACACAAGTGCGAAAAGTGGTTTTTCAACAATAACACAAGTGCGAAAAGTGGTTTTTCCACACTAATACAAGTGCAAAAGTGGTTTCCTGCACCAACACAAGTGCGAAAAGTGGTTTTTCAACACTAACACAAGTGCGAAAAGTGGTTTTTCAACACTAACACAAGTGCGAAAAGTGGTTTTTCAACACTAACACAAGTGCGAAAAGTGGTTTTTCAACACTAACACAAGTGCGAAAAGTGTTTTTTCCACACTAATACAAGTGCAAAAGTGGTTTCCTGCACCAACACAAGTGCGAAAAGTGGTTTTTCAACACTAACACAAGTGCGAAAAGTGGTTTTTCAACACTAACACAAGTGCGAAAAGTGGTTTTTCCACACTAATACAAGTGCAAAAGTGGTTTCCTGCACCAACACAAGTGCGAAAAGTGGTTTTTCAACACTAACACAAGTGCGAAAAGTGGTTTTTCAACACTATCACAAGTGCAAAAAGTGTTTTTTCCACACTAATACAAGTGCGAAAAGTGGTTTTTCAACACTAACACAAGTGCGAAAAGTGGTTTTTCCACACTAATACAAGTGCAAATGTGGTTTCCTGCACCAACACATGTGCGAAAAGTGGTTTTTCAACACTAACACAAGTGCGAAAAGTGGTTTTTCAACACTATCACAAGTGCAAAAAGTGTTTTTTCCACACTAATACAAGTGCAAAAGTGGTTTCCTGCACCAACACATGTGCGAAAAGTAGTTTTTCAACACTAACACAAGTGCGAAAAGTGGTTTTTCAACACTAACACAAGTGCGAAAAGTGGTTTTTCCACACTAATACAAGTGCAAAAGTGGTTTCCTGCACCAACATAAGTGCGAAAAGTGGTTTTTCAACACTAACACAAGTGCGAAAAGTGGTTTTTCAACACAAACACAAGTGCGAAAAGTGGTTTTTCAACACTAACACAAGTGCGAAAAGTGTTTTTCCACACTAATACAAGTGCAAAAGTGGTTTCCTGCACCAACACAAGGGCGAAAAGTGGTTTTTCAACACTATCACAAGTGCGAAAAGTGGTTTTTCCACACTAATACAAGTGCAAAAGTGGTTTCCTGCACCAACACAAGTGCGAAAAGTGGTTTTTCCACACTAATACAAGTGCAAAAGTGGTTTCCTGCACCAACACAAGTGCGAAAAGTGGTTTTTCAACACTAACACAAGTGCGAAAAGTGGTTTTTCAACACTAATACAAGTGCAAAAGTGGTTTCCTGCACCAACACAAGTGCGAAAAGTGGTTTTTCCACACTAATACAAGTGCAAAAGTGGTTTCCTGCACCAACACAAGTGCGAAAAGTGGTTTTTCCACACTAATACAAGTGCAAAAGTGGTTTCCTGCACCAACACAAGTGCGAAAAGTGGTTTTTCAACACTAACACAAGTGCGAAAAGTGTTTTTTTTCCACATTAATACAAGTGCAAAAGTGGTTTCCTGCACCAACACAAGTGCGAAAAGTGGTTTTTCAACACTAACACAAGTGCGAAATGTGGTTTTTCAACACTAACACAAGTGCGAAAAGTGGTTTTCAACACTAACACAAGTGCGAAAAGTGGTTTTTCAACACTAACACAAGTGCGAAAAGTGGTTTTTCCACACTAATAGAAGTGCAAAAGTGGTTTCCTGCACCAACACAAGTGCGAAAAGTGGTTTTTCAACACTAACACAAGTGCGAAAAGTGGTTTTTCAACACTATCACAAGTGCAAAAAGTGTTTTTTCCACACTAATACAAGTGCAAAAGTGGTTTCCTGCACCAACACAAGTGCGAAAAGTGGTTTTTCAACACTAACACAAGTGCGAAAAGTGGTTTTTCAACACTAACACAAGTGCGAAAAGTGGTTTTTCAACACTAACACAAGTGGGAAAAGTGTTTTTTCCACACTAATACAAGTGCAAAAGTGGTTTCCTGCACCAACACAAGTGCGAAAAGTGGTTTTTCAACACTAACATAAGTGCGAAAAGTGGTTTTTCAACACTAACACAAGTGCGAAAAGTGGTTTTTCCACACTAATACAAGTGCAAAAGTGGTTTCCTGCACCAACACAAGTGCGAAAAGTGGTTTTTCAACACTAACACAAGTGCGAAAAGTGGTTTTTCCACACTAATACAGGTGCAAAAGTGGTTTCCTGCACCAACACAAGTGCGAAAAGTGGTTTTTCAACACTAACACTAGTGCGAAAAGTGGTTTTCAACACTATCACAAGTGCAAAAAGTGTTTTTTCCACACTAATACAAGTGCGAAAAGTGGTTTTTCAACACTAACACAAGTGCGAAAAGTGTTTTTTCCACACTAATACAAGTGCAAATGTGGTTTACTGCACCAACACAAGTGCGAAAAGTGGTTTTTCAACACTAACACAAGTGCAAAAAGTGGTTTTTCAAAACTAACACAAGTGCGAAAAGTGGTTTTTCCACACTAATACAAGTGCAAAAGTGGTTTCCTGCACCAACACAAGTGCGAAAAGTGGTTTTTCAACACTAACACAAGTGCGAAAAGTGGTTTTTCAACACTAACACAAGTGCGAAAAGTGGTTTTTTAACACTAACACAAGTGCGAAAAGTGTTTTTTCCACACTAATACAAGTGCAAAAGTGGTTTCCTACACCAACACAAGTGCGAAAAGTGGTTTTTCAACACTATCACAAGTGCGAAAAGTGGTTTTTCCACACTAATACAAGTGCAAAAGTGGTTTCCTGCACCAACACAAGTGCGAAAAGTGGTTTTTCAACACTAACACAAGTGCGAAAAGTGGTTTTTCAACGATAAAACAAGTGCGAAAAGTGGTTTTTCAACACTAATACAAGTGCAAAAGTGGTTTCCTGCACCAACACAAGTGCGAAAAGTGGTTTTTCCACACTAATACAAGTGCAAAAGTGGTTGCCTGCACCAACACAAGTGCGAAAAGTGGTATTTCAACACTAACACAAGTGCGAAAAGTGTTTTTCCAACACTAACACAAGTGCGAAAAGTGGTTTTTCAACACTAACACAAGTGCGAAAAGTGTTTTTTCCACACTAATACAAGTGCAAAAGTGGTTTCCTGCACCAACACAAGTGCGAAAAGTGGTTTTTCAACACTAACAGAAGTGCAAAATGTGGTTTTTCAACACTAACACAAGTGCGAAAAGTGGTTTTTCAACACTAACACAAGTGCGAAAAGTGGTTTTTCCACACTAATATAAGTGCAAAAGTGGTTTCCTGCACCAACACAAGTGCAAAAAGTGGTTTTTCAACACTAACACAAGTGCGAAAAGTGGTTTTTCAACACTATCACAAGTGCAAAAAGTGTTTTTTCCGCACTAATACAAGTGCAAAAGTGGTTTCCTGCACCAACACAAGTGCGAAAAGTGGTTTTTCAACACTAACACAAGTGCGAAAAGTGGTTTTTCAACACTAACACAAGTGCGAAAAGTGGTTTTTCAACACTAACACAAGTGCGAAAAGTGGTTTTTCCACACTAACACAAGTGCAAAAGTGGTTTCCTGCACCAACACAAGTGCGAAAAGTGGTTTTTCAACACTAACACAAGTGCGAAAAGTGGTTTTTCAACACTAACACAAGTGCGAAAAGTGGTTTTTCCACACTAATACAAGTGCAAAAGTGGTTTCCTGCACCAACACAAGTGCGAAAAGTGGTTTTTCAACACTAACACAAGTGCGAAAAGTGGTTTTTCAACACAAACACAAGTGCGAAAAGTGGTTTTTCAACACTAACACAAGTGCGAAAAGAGTTTTTTCCACACTAATACAAGTGCAAAAGTGGTTTCCTGCACCAACACAAGTGCGAAAAGTGGTTTTTCAACACTATCACAAGTGCGAAAAGTGGTTTTTCCTCACTAATACAAGTGCAAAAGTGGTTTCCTGCACCAACACAAGTGCGAAAAGTGGTTTTTCCACACTAATACAAGTGCAAAAGTGGTTTCCTGCACCAACACAAGTGCGAAAACTGGTTTTTCAACACTAACACAAGTGCGAAAAGTGGTTTTTCAACACTAATACAAGTGCAAAAGTGGTTTTTCAACACTAATACAAGTGCAAAAGTGGTTTCCTGCACCAACACAAGTGCGAAAAGTGGTTTTTTCCACACTAATACAAGTGCAAAAGTGGTTTCCTGCACCAACACAAGTGCGAAAAGTGGTTTTTCAACACTAACTAACACAAGTGCGAAAAGTGGTTTTTCAACACTAACACAAGTGCGAAAAGTGGTTTTTCAACACTAACACAAGTGCGAAAAGTGTTTTTTCCACACTAATACAAGTGCAAAAGTGGTTTACTGCACCAACACAAGTGCGAAAAGTGGTTTTTCAACACTAACACAAGTGCGAAATGTGGTTTTTCAACACTAACACAAGTGCGAAAAGTGGTTTTTCAACACTAACACAAGTGCGAAAAGTGGTTTTTCAACACTAACACAAGTGCGAAAAGTGGTTTTTCCACACTAATAGAAGTGCAAAAGTGGTTTCCTGCACCAACACAAGTGCGAAAAGTGGTTTTTCAACACTAACACAAGTGCGAAAAGTGGTTTTTCAACACTATCACAAGTGCAAAAAGTGTTTTTTCCACACTAATACTAGTGCAAAAGTGGTTTCCTGCACCAACACAAGTGCGAAAAGTGGTTTTTCAACACTAACACAAGTGCGAAAAGTGGTTTTTCAACACTAACACAAGTGCGAAAAGTGGTTTTTCAACACTAACACAAGTGCGAAAAGTAGTTTTTCCACACTAATACAAGTGCAAAAGTGGTTTCCTGCACCAACACAAGTGCGAAAAGTGGTTTTTCAACACTAACACAAGTGCGAAAAGTGGATTTTCAACACTAACACAAGTGCGAAAAGTGGTTTTTCAACACTAACACAAGTGCGAAAAGTGGTTTTTCAACACTAACACAAGTGCGAAAAGTGTTTTTTCCACACTAATACAAGTGCAAAAGTGGTTTCCTGCACCAACACAAGTGCGAAAAGTGGTTTTTCAACACTAACATAAGTGCGAAAAGTGGTTTTTCTACACTAATACAAGTGCAAAAGTGGTTTCCTGCACCAACACAAGTGTGAAAAGTGGTTTTTCAACACTAACACAAGTGCGAAATGTGGTTTTTCAACACTATCACAAGTGCGAAAAGTGGTTTTTCAACGCTAACACAAGTGCGAAAAGTGGTTTTTCAACACTAACACAAGTGCGAAAAGTGGTTTTTCCACACTAATAGAAGTGCAAAAGTGGTTTCCTGCACCAACACAAGTGCAAAAAGTGTTTTTTCCACACTAATACTAGTGCAAAAGTGGTTTCCTGCACCAACACAAGTGCGAAAAGTGGTTTTTCAACACTAACACAAGTGCGAAAAGTGGTTTTTCAACACTAACACAAGTGCGAAAAGTGGTTTTTCAACACTAACACAAGTGCGAAAAGTGGTTTTTCCACACTAATACAAGTGCAAAAGTGGTTTCCTGCACCAACACAAGTGCGAAAAGTGGTTTTTCAACACTAACACAAGTGCGAAAAGTGGATTTTCAACACTAACACAAGTGCGAAAAGTGGTTTTTCAACACTAACACAAGTGCGAAAAGTGGTTTTTCAACACTAACACAAGTGCGAAAAGTGTTTTTTCCACACTAATACAAGTGCAAAAGTGGTTTCCTGCACCAACACAAGTGCGAAAAGTGGTTTTTCAACACTAACACAAGTGCGAAAAGTGGTTTTTCAACACTAACACAAGTGCGAAAAGTGGTTTTTCAACACTAACACAAGTGGGAAAAGTGTTTTTTCCACACTAATACAAGTGCAAAAGTGGTTTCCTGCACCAACACAAGTGCGAAAAGTGGTTTTTCAACACTAACATAAGTGCGAAAAGTGGTTTTTCAACACTAACACAAGTGCGAAAAGTGGTTTTTCCACACTAATACAAGTGCAAAAGTGGTTTCCTGCACCAACACAAGTGCGAAAAGTGGTTTTTCAACACTAACACAAGTGCGAAAAGTGGTTTTTCCACACTAATACAGGTGCAAAAGTGGTTTCCTGCACCAACACAAGTGCGAAAAGTAGTTTTTCAACACTAACACAAGTGCGAAAAGTGGTTTTCAACACTATCACAAGTGCAAAAAGTGTTTTTTCCACACTAATACAAGTGCGAAAAGTGGTTTTTCAACACTAACACAAGTGCGAAAAGTGTTTTTTCCACACTAATACAAGTGCAAATGTGGTTTACTGCACCAACACAAGTGCGAAAAGTGGTTTTTCAACACTAACACAAGTGCGAAAAGTGGTTTTTCAAAACTAACACAAGTGCGAAAAGTGGTTTTTCCACACTAATACAAGTGCAAAAGTGGTTTCCTGCACCAACACAAGTGCGAAAAGTGGTTTTTCAACACTAACACAAGTGCGAAAAGTGGTTTTTCAACACTAACACAAGTGCGAAAAGTGGTTTTTTAACACTAACACAAGTGCGAAAAGTGTTTTTTCCACACTAATACAAGTGCAAAAGTGGTTTTCTACACCAACACAAGTGCGAAAAGTGGTTTTTCAACACTATCACAAGTGCGAAAAGTGGTTTTTCCACACTAATACAAGTGCAAAAGTGGTTTCCTGCACCAACACAAGTGCGAAAAGTGGTTTTTCAACACTAACACAAGTGCGAAAAGTGGTTTTTCAACGATAAAACAAGTGCGAAAAGTGGTTTTTCAACACTAATACAAGTGCAAAAGTGGTTTCCTGCACCAACACAAGTGCGAAAAGTGGTTTTTCCACACTAATACAAGTGCAAAAGTGGTTTCCTGCACCAACACAAGTGCGAAAAGTGGTATTTCAACACTAACACAAGTGCGAAAAGTGTTTTTCCAACACTAACACAAGTGCGAAAAGTGGTTTTTCAACACTAACACAAGTGCGAAAAGTGTTTTTTCCACACTAATACAAGTGCAAAAGTGGTTTCCTGCACCAACACAAGTGCGAAAAGTGGTTTTTCAACACTAACACAAGTGCAAAATGTGGTTTTTCAACACTAACACAAGTGCGAAAAGTGGTTTTTCAACACTAACACAAGTGCGAAAAGTGGTTTTTCCACACTAATATAAGTGCAAAAGTGGTTTCCTGCACCAACACAAGTGCAAAAAGTGGTTTTTCAACACTAACACAAGTGCGAAAAGTGGTTTTTCAACACTAACACAAGTGCGAAAAGTGGTTTTTTAACACTAACACAAGTGCGAAAAGTGTTTTTTCCACACTAATACAAGTGCAAAAGTGGTTTTCTACACCAACACAAGTGCGAAAAGTGGTTTTTCAACACTATCACAAGTGCGAAAAGTGGTTTTTCCACACTAATACAAGTGCAAAAGTGGTTTCCTGCACCAACACAAGTGCGAAAAGTGGTTTTTCAACACTAACACAAGTGCGAAAAGTGGTTTTTCAACGATAAAACAAGTGCGAAAAGTGGTTTTTCAACACTAATACAAGTGCAAAAGTGGTTTCCTGCACCAACACAAGTGCGAAAAGTGGTTTTTCCACACTAATACAAGTGCAAAAGTGGTTTCCTGCACCAACACAAGTGCGAAAAGTGGTATTTCAACACTAACACAAGTGCGAAAAGTGTTTTTCCAACACTAACACAAGTGCGAAAAGTGGTTTTTCAACACTAACACAAGTGCGAAAAGTGTTTTTTCCACACTAATACAAGTGCAAAAGTGGTTTCCTGCACCAACACAAGTGCGAAAAGTGGTTTTTCAACACTAACACAAGTGCAAAATGTGGTTTTTCAACACTAACACAAGTGCGAAAAGTGGTTTTTCAACACTAACACAAGTGCGAAAAGTGGTTTTTCCACACTAATATAAGTGCAAAAGTGGTTTCCTGCACCAACACAAGTGCAAAAAGTGGTTTTTCAACACTAACACAAGTGCGAAAAGTGGTTTTTCAACACTATCACAAGTGCAAAAAGTGTTTTTTCCACACTAATACAAGTGCAAAAGTGGTTTCCTGCACCAACACAAGTGCGAAAAGTGGTTTTTCAACACTAACACAAGTGCGAAAAGTGGTTTTTCAACACTAACACAAGTGCGAAAAGTGGTTTTTCAACACTAACACAAGTGCGAAAAGTGGTTTTTCCACACTAACACAAGTGCAAAAGTGGTTTCCTGCACCAACACAAGTGCGAAAAGTGGTTTTTCAACACTAACACAAGTGCGAAAAGTGGTTTTTCAACACTAACACAAGTGCGAAAAGTGGTTTTTCCACACTAATACAAGTGCAAAAGTGGTTTCCTGCACCAACACAAGTGCGAAAAGTGGTTTTTCAACACTAACACAAGTGCGAAAAGTGGTTTTTCAACACTAACACAAGTGCGAAAAGAGTTTTTTCCACACTAATACAAGTGCAAAAGTGGTTTCCTGCACCAACACAAGTGCGAAAAGTGGTTTTTCAACACTATCACAAGTGCGAAAAGTGGTTTTTCCTCACTAATACAAGTGCAAAAGTGGTTTCCTGCACCAACACAAGTGCGAAAAGTGGTTTTTCCACACTAATACAAGTGCAAAAGTGGTTTCCTGCACCAACACAAGTGCGAAAACTGGTTTTTCAACACTAACACAAGTGCGAAAAGTGGTTTTTCAACACTAATACAAGTGCAAAAGTGGTTTTTCAACACTAATACAAGTGCAAAAGTGGTTTCCTGCACCAACACAAGTGCGAAAAGTGGTTTTTTCCACACTAATACAAGTGCAAAAGTGGTTTCCTGCACCAACACAAGTGCGAAAAGTGGTTTTTCAACACTAACTAACACAAGTGCGAAAAGTGGTTTTTCAACACTAACACAAGTGCGAAAAGTGGTTTTTCAACACTAACACAAGTGCGAAAAGTGTTTTTTCCACACTAATACAAGTGCAAAAGTGGTTTACTGCACCAACACAAGTGCGAAAAGTGGTTTTTCAACACTAACACAAGTGCGAAATGTGGTTTTTCAACACTAACACAAGTGCGAAAAGTGGTTTTTCAACACTAACACAAGTGCGAAAAGTGGTTTTTCAACACTAACACAAGTGCGAAAAGTGGTTTTTCCACACTAATAGAAGTGCAAAAGTGGTTTCCTGCACCAACACAAGTGCGAAAAGTGGTTTTTCAACACTAACACAAGTGCGAAAAGTGGTTTTTCAACACTATCACAAGTGCAAAAAGTGTTTTTTCCACACTAATACTAGTGCAAAAGTGGTTTCCTGCACCAACACAAGTGCGAAAAGTGGTTTTTCAACACTAACACAAGTGCGAAAAGTGGTTTTTCAACACTAACACAAGTGCGAAAAGTGGTTTTTCAACACTAACACAAGTGCGAAAAGTGGTTTTTCCACACTAATACAAGTGCAAAAGTGGTTTCCTGCACCAACACAAGTGCGAAAAGTGGTTTTTCAACACTAACACAAGTGCGAAAAGTGGATTTTCAACACTAACACAAGTGCGAAAAGTGGTTTTTCAACACTAACACAAGTGCGAAAAGTGGTTTTTCAACACTAACACAAGTGCGAAAAGTGTTTTTTCCACACTAATACAAGTGCAAAAGTGGTTTCCTGCACCAACACAAGTGCGAAAAGTGGTTTTTCAACACTAACATAAGTGCGAAAAGTGGTTTTTCTACACTAATACAAGTGCAAAAGTGGTTTCCTGCACCAACACAAGTGTGAAAAGTGGTTTTTCAACACTAACACAAGTGCGAAATGTGGTTTTTCAACACTATCACAAGTGCAAAAAGTGTTTTTTCCACACTAATACAAGTGCAAAAGTGGTTTCCTGCACCAACACAAGTGCGAAAAGTGGTTTTTCAACACTAACACAAGTGCGAAAAGTGGTTTTTCAACACTAACACAAGTGCGAAAAGTGGTTTTTCAACATTATCACAAGTGCGAAAAGTGGTTTTTCCACACTAATACAAGTGCAAAAGTGGTTTCCTGCACCAACACAAGTGCGAAAAGTGGTTTTTCAACATTAACACAAGTGCGAAAAGTGGTTTTTCAACACTATCACAAGTGGAAAAAGTATTTTTTCCACACTAATACAAGTGCGAAAAGTGGTTTTTCAACACTAACACAAGTGCGCAAAGTGGTTTTTCCACACTAATACAAGTGCAAATGTGGTTTACTGCACCAACACAAGTGCGAAAAGTGGTTTTTCAACACTAACACAAGTGCGAAAAGTGGTTTTTCAACACTATCACAAGTGCAAAAAGTGTTTTTTCCACACTAATATAAGTGCAAAAGTGGTTTCCTGCACCAACACAAGTGCGAAAAGTGGTTTTTCAACACTGACACAAGTGCGAAAAGTGGTTTTTCCACACTAATACAAGTGCAAAAGTGGTTTCCTGCACCAACACAAGTGCGAAAAGTGGTTTTTCAACACTAACACAAGTGCGAAAAGTGGTTTTTCAACACTAACACAAGTGCGAAAAGTGGTTTTTCAACACTATCACAAGTGCGAAAAGTGGTTTTTCCACACTAATACAAGTGTAAAAGTGGTTTCCTGCACCAACACAAGTGCGAAAAGTGGTTTTTCAACACTAACACAAGTGCGAAAAGTGGTTTTTCAACACTATCACAAGTGCAAAAAGTGTTTTTTCCACACTAATACAAGTGCAAAAGTGGTTTCCTGCACCAACACAAGTGCGAAAAGTGGTTTTTCAACACTAACACAAGTGCGAAAAGTGGTTTTTCAACACTAACACAAGTGCGAAAAGTGGTTTTTCAACACAAACACAAGTGGGAAAAGTGTTTTTTCCACACTAATACAAGTGCAAAAGTGGTTTCCTGCACCAACACAAGTGCGAAAAGTGGTTTTTCAACACTAACATAAGTGCGAAAAGTGGTTTTTCAACACTAACACAAGTGCGAAAAGTGGTTTTTCCACACTAATACAAGTGCAAAAGTGGTTTCCTGCACCAACACAAGTGCGAAAAGTGGTTTTTCAACACTAACACAAGTGCGAAAAGTGGTTTTTCCACACTAATACAGGTGCAAAAGTGGTTCCTGCACCAACACAAGTGCGAAAAGTGGTTTTTCAACACTAACACAAGTGCGAAAAGTGGTTTTCAACACTATCACAAGTGCAAAAAGTGTTTTTTCCACACTAATACAAGTGCGAAAAGTGGTTTTTCAACACTAACACAAGTGCGAAAAGTGTTTTTTCCACACTAATACAAGTGCAAATGTGGTTTACTGCACCAACACAAGTGCGAAAAGTGGTTTTTCAACACTAACACAACTGCGAAAAGTGGTTTTTCAAAACTAACACAAGTGCGAAAAGTGGTTTTTCCACACTAATACAAGTGCAAAAGTGGTTTCCTGCACCAACACAAGTGCGAAAAGTGGTTTTTCAACACTAACACAAGTGCGAAAAGTGGTTTTTCAACACTAACACAAGTGCGAAAAGTGGTTTTTTAACACTAACACAAGTGCGAAAAGTGTTTTTTCCACACTAATACAAGTGCAAAAGTGGTTTCCTACACCAACACAAGTGCGAAAAGTGGTTTTTCAACACTATCACAAGTGCGAAAAGTGGTTTTTCCACACTAATACAAGTGCAAAAGTGGTTTCCTGCACCAACACAAGTGCGAAAAGTGGTTTTTCAACACTAACACAAGTGCGAAAAGTGGTTTTTCAACGATAAAACAAGTGCGAAAAGTGGTTTTTCAACACTAATACAAGTGCAAAAGTGGTTTCCTGCACCAACACAAGTGCGAAAAGTGGTTTTTCCACACTAATACAAGTGCAAAAGTGGTTTCCTGCACCAACACAAGTGCGAAAAGTGGTATTTCAACACTAACACAAGTGCGAAAAGTGTTTTTTCCACACTAATACAAGTGCAAAAGTGGTTTACTGCACCAACACAAGTGCGAAAAGTGGTTTTTCAACACTAACACAAGTGCGAAATGTGGTTTTTCAACACTAACACAAGTGCGAAAAGTGGTTTTTCAACACTAACACAAGTGCGAAAAGTGGTTTTTCAACACTAACACAAGTGCGAAAAGTGGTTTTTCCACACTAATAGAAGTGCAAAAGTGGTTTCCTGCACCAACACAAGTGCGAAAAGTGGTTTTTCAACACTAACACAAGTGCGAAAAGTGGTTTTTCAACACTATCACAAGTGCAAAAAGTGTTTTTTCCACACTAATACTAGTGCAAAAGTGGTTTCCTGCACCAACACAAGTGCGAAAAGTGGTTTTTCAACACTAACACAAGTGCGAAAAGTGGTTTTTCAACACTAACACAAGTGCGAAAAGTGGTTTTTCAACACTAACACAAGTGCGAAAAGTGGTTTTTCCACACTAATACAAGTGCAAAAGTGGTTTCCTGCACCAACACAAGTGCGAAAAGTGGTTTTTCAACACTAACACAAGTGCGAAAAGTGGATTTTCAACACTAACACAAGTGCGAAAAGTGGTTTTTCAACACTAACACAAGTGCGAAAAGTGGTTTTTCAACACTAACACAAGTGCGAAAAGTGTTTTTTCCACACTAATACAAGTGCAAAAGTGGTTTCCTGCACCAACACAAGTGCGAAAAGTGGTTTTTCAACACTAACATAAGTGCGAAAAGTGGTTTTTCTACACTAATACAAGTGCAAAAGTGGTTTCCTGCACCAACACAAGTGTGAAAAGTGGTTTTTCAACACTAACACAAGTGCGAAATGTGGTTTTTCAACACTATCACAAGTGCAAAAAGTGTTTTTTCCACACTAATACAAGTGCAAAAGTGGTTTCCTGCACCAACACAAGTGCGAAAAGTGGTTTTTCAACACTAACACAAGTGCGAAAAGTGGTTTTTCAACACTAACACAAGTGCGAAAAGTGGTTTTTCAACACTATCACAAGTGCGAAAAGTGGTTTTTCAACACTAACACAAGTGCGAAAAGTGGTTTCCTGCACCAACACAAGTCGAAAAGTGGTTTTTCAACATTAACACAAGTGCGAAAAGTGGTTTTTCAACACTATCACAAGTGGAAAAAGTATTTTTTCCACACTAATACAAGTGCGAAAAGTGGTTTTTCAACACTAACAGAAGTGCGCAAAGTGGTTTTTCCACACTAATACAAGTGCAAATGTGGTTTACTGCACCAACACAAGTGCGAAAAGTGGTTTTTCAACACTAACACAAGTGCGAAAAGTGGTTTTTCAACACTATCACAAGTGCAAAAAGTGTTTTTTCCACACTAATATAAGTGCAAAAGTGGTTTCCTGCACCAACACAAGTGCGAAAAGTGGTTTTTCAACACTGACACAAGTGCGAAAAGTGGTTTTTCCACACTAATACAAGTGCAAAAGTGGTTTCCTGCACCAACACAAGTGCGAAAAGTGGTTTTTCAACACTAACACAAGTGCGAAAAGTGGTTTTTCAACACTAACACAAGTGCGAAAAGTGGTTTTTCAACACTATCACAAGTGCGAAAAGTGGTTTTTCCACACTAATACAAGTGCAAAAGTGGTTTCCTGCACCAACACAAGTGCGAAAAGTGGTTTTTCAACACTAACACAAGTGCGAAAAGTGGTTTTTCAACACTATCACAAGTGCAAAAAGTGTTTTTTCCACACTAATACAAGTGCAAAAGTGGTTTCCTGCACCAACACAAGTGCGAAAAGTGGTTTTTCAACACTAACATAGTGCGAAAAGTGGTTTTTCAACACTAACACAAGTGCGAAAAGTGGTTTTTCCACACTAATACAAGTGCAAAAGTGGTTTCCTGCACCAACACAAGTGCGAAAAGTGGTTTTTCAACACTAACACAAGTGCGAAAAGTGGTTTTTCCACACTAATACAGGTGCAAAAGTGGTTTCCTGCACCAACACAAGTGCGAAAAGTGGTTTTTCAACACTAACACAAGTGCGAAAAGTGGTTTTCAACACTATCACAAGTGCAAAAAGTGTTTTTTCCACACTAATACAAGTGCGAAAAGTGGTTTTTCAACACTAACACAAGTGCGAAAAGTGTTTTTTCCACACTAATACAAGTGCAAATGTGGTTTACTGCACCAACACAAGTGCGAAAAGTGGTTTTTCAACACTAACACAAGTGCGAAAAGTGGTTTTTCAAAACTAACACAAGTGCGAAAAGTGGTTTTTCCACACTAATACAAGTGCAAAAGTGGTTTCCTGCACCAACACAAGTGCGAAAAGTGGTTTTTCAACACTAACACAAGTGCGAAAAGTGGTTTTTCAACACTAACACAAGTGCGAAAAGTGGTTTTTTAACACTAACACAAGTGCGAAAAGTGTTTTTTCCACACTAATACAAGTGCAAAAGTGGTTTCCTACACCAACACAAGTGCGAAAAGTGGTTTTTCAACACTATCACAAGTGCGAAAAGTGGTTTTTCCACACTAATACAAGTGCAAAAGTGGTTTCCTGCACCAACACAAGTGCGAAAAGTGGTTTTTCAACACTAACACAAGTGCGAAAAGTGGTTTTTCAACGATAAAACAAGTGCGAAAAGTGGTTTTTCAACACTAATACAAGTGCAAAAGTGGTTTCCTGCACCAACACAAGTGCGAAAAGTGGTTTTTCCACACTAATACAAGTGCAAAAGTGGTTTCCTGCACCAACACAAGTGCGAAAAGTGGTATTTCAACACTAACACAAGTGCGAAAAGTGTTTTTCCAACACTAACACAAGTGCGAAAAGTGGTTTTTCAACACTAACACAAGTGCGAAAAGTGTTTTTTCCACACTAATACAAGTGCAAAAGTGGTTTCCTGCACCAACACAAGTGCGAAAAGTGGTTTTTCAACACTAACACAAGTGCAAAATGTGGTTTTTCAACACTAACACAAGTGCGAA